>NW_014569703.1:211715-248319 GCF_001313835.1 Polistes canadensis | reverse complement strand
TTAAGAGAAAAAAAGAAACAGCTAGATTCTGTGTGTGAGTGTAATTGTGTATATGTTGCTAAAAAGAGAATCTTCGTTGAAAATTATTATTATTAATAATTTTATTTAAGTATTGAATATTTACATAACTATATCAAAATAAGATTAATTTTAAAACAAATGTGTAATAAGACACATACGTGCATACATGTCATTAATTAATAATATATGCTATATATACTAGCATTACTAAATCAAGGATATATTTTTTAGTATTAAACTTTCAAGTTTGTATATAGTATAATTTTCAACGAAGATATATCAGTATATTATTAAATTAACACTTTGGGGACCGGTCACGAGTTAACTCGTGTTTTCGTGGCCAAGCGTTGGTAACCGGTCACGAGTTAACTCGTGTTAAAAAAAAAACAAAAAAGAAAAGAAAAAGAAATAAGAAAAATAATATATATATATATATATTCTTTTTTCTTTAAAAAATATTAAGAGTTGAATAATAAATAAAATTTATTAAAGTTTATTTATATTGTTTTACTTCCACATCCGCTTTCAAAACAATAGCTGGCCACATGAGGTAAATTTTCAGAAAAGTTGCCGGTCCCCAAAGTGTTGAAATAGTTTAGATACACCAAATGTGCACGTGTTTTTTCATATGAACATTTTGGTTAAACTTATATTATTAAAGTACCTTTTTACAAAAATGTAATGCATAGAGAATGTTTCAGACAAAAATATAAGTATAGGATATTAAAAAATGCATCGTGCATCATGCTTTCAAATATTATTATGAACTTACAAGGGCTCCATACGACCTTGTCAAAACATTTTTTTACAACTCTTACATAGTTATAGAGGTTTATTAGGATCATGCACTGGATAAGCAGTAAGATTCAACCGTTTCCAGGCAAACGAAGGGAGAAGTTTCATATGCATTGTTATATACTAGTAATAAACGACGATGGTTGAAAAGTTTTAAGCTTGTATTAAGCTCACCGTCATGTGTTATGCTTAAGTTATTAGGTCTTCCTGCTTACGCAGTGTATGGTCATAATGGACATTTACAACTGTGTAGTTTAAAAAGAAATCGGTGTTTTAAAGATCTGATAGAACCCTTGTGTAAGAGTTTAATTTATAATAAATATTAACTTAGCAAAAAAATATGTATATATATATTGTCATCTGAAACATTTATCTATAACAGTGATGTCAAACATGTGATCTATGAAACCTTAATTACAAGATGCAGCTCGTGACTTGATACTTAGAGTATCGATGTGACATAAACACTCATTTTTTTTTGCCTGATTAATTTTATTGCTGAGATTTTTTATTTTTATCTGTGCACTACAGATTTTCTTGAAACAAATTTGGTGGCTTATGATCATATGTAAATTTGACACCACTATATATAAATTTGTTATGTTTTCATTAATAATAATAAGACACATTGTATCAAATCTTGAAAAATGAATTTCACTTTTTTAGTTATTTATGTTAGAGTTCTTTTTTAGAAATGTATATTAATTTATACGAACAGCTGGTGCTTTTAATAGTTTTGCACAAGTATTTCATGCATTGTTTATTATTTATGCAGGGACCATTCATATGCCACTGCACTACACTATAATGGCTGACAGATATTTATCGCATGAGTGTTACAGATTTGACTATTAAGAGTCTCAGCTGTAAATTTGAACTCACAAGTACTTTACATTATGTATTTTAAATATTCTTAGGAGGTCCACCAACCAATCAACAGCAACAAACGAATCGAGAATTAAATGCACAGTATGGTCCTGGACCAAGTCTACGTCCTCAAAGTAAATAATATAATAATAAATTTAGTAATATTTTATTATATATATTAATATATATTTTGATTAAATATACACAATATTTATCCCATATCAAAATCATTTATATTGTTAGTTTAGTTATATTGTACTATTTATGATTAATGAACTGTATAAATTTATAGCAGAAGGAAGCTGGATTCAAGGAGGCAGTCGCACGACCAGCGGAACAACACCACCAGCAGGTGCTCCCGGAAATGGGAATACTCCGGCGGTCCAGGGCCCCCCAATAATCAGTGGTTCTACAGGACATACGGAAGCACTTCCTGGCGGCCGACAGAACTTGGGCCAATCGCCCAACATGGCTATGGCCCAGGCAGGCCAGAGTACTTCCCCGAACAGTCAAGGTCCACTTCCTTCTGCCTCGCATCAGGTTTGTCTGAATGTGCACTATTATTGAGGATTTATTTCTATATTTTTGTTACTTTCTACTTAGCAACTTCGCCTATATGCGTATTAATATTAGAAAAATATTCAAATATTTCACATTCATATTAGACTACTTAATATTTTGTATTATTTTTTTTTTTTTTTATGTTTTACATAATGTTCACATGTTTACATGTTTTTTTAATTTTCTATGTTTTACATTTTCAGGTTTATAGAGGAAATTTCCCAAGTGGATTTCCATCTCAATTTGCACCAAACGTAGGACCAGCAGTAGCAGTAGCAGCAGCAGCAGTAGCAGCTGCTGCAGCTGCAGCTCCGCGACCACGATTCAACTATCCTCCAGATCGCTTTCCTATTCCTCAACGAGCACAAGAACGCGATCGAGCTCCAGAGGAAGAGATCATAACGCGTCCTATTATAAAAGAAGAAGATTTAACAAGAATGGACGATATCTCGCGTGACGCAGGCTGGGCAGCGCACGATGATATTGATTATAACCAGAAATTGGCTTTTAGCGATGACGAAACTGAACCTGAATTACCGAAAAAGGAAGAAAAAAAAGATGTTAAGTCAGAAGAAAAATTAGATGAAAATCATTCGGAAAATAAAGATAAATTAAGAGATAATCGTGATAATCGTGATAATCGAGAAATTGTAAAAGATAATAGAGACCAACTAACCCATCGTCCATGGAATCAAAGCAATCTATCTCGAGATTTACGTGGTCCTAATGGTCCAAATTGTTTCTCTACTCAACCATCGCTGCAATCGGTGCATTCCTTGAGAGGTTGGAAATTATATCTTTTATTATTATTATTGTATGTATTTTAATTATATATCTTCTAACATCGATATTAATTATATATATTCCTTTGAATTATTTAAGTAGATGCAGAAGATGACGAAGCGTGGTGTGAAAGACGCAGAGTGAAAGTTGAAGTTGCATTTGTCGTTAAACGTGCTCGTCAGCGTAAAGAAGAAGAAGAAAAAAGATTTCAAGAATCTACTAAGCAAGCGGCAGCTAAAAAATTACAAGATTTGGAAAAGAAATTACAAGAAAAACAATCACGCCAAAAAGAAGATGAACGTGGACCACTACCTGAACCGAAAGGTCTCATTAATGTTCCATCTGTACCTATTCCTGTACCCGAATGGGAGCGCGAGAAAGAAATCAGAGAACGTGAACGGGAACGAGAACGATCTCGCACTTCTTCTGAAGGAAAAGATGATAAATCTATTCGCGAATCTCGTGACTCTAGGGACAATTTAAGAGAATCAAGAGACACTCGTGATCAATTGATGAATGATCGCCAGATTGAACGACAAAATGATCGCCAGATCGAACGACAAAATGATCGCCAGATCGAACGGCCAAATGATCGCCAGATCGAACGACCAAGTGATCGCCAGATCGAACGGCCAAATGATCGCCAGATCGAACGGCCAAATGATCGCCAGATTGAACGGCCAAATGATCGCCAGATTGAACGGCCAAATGATCGACAGATCGAACGGCCAAATGATCGACAGATTGAACGGCCAAATGATCGACAAATTGATCGTCAAATTGATCGTCAAATTGATCGTCAAATAGATCGTCAAATAGATCGTCAAATAGATCGTCAAATAGATCGTCAAATAGATCGTCAAATAGATCGTCAAATAGATCGTCAGAATGATCGTCAGAATGATCGTCAGAATGATCGTCAGAATGATCGTCAGAATGATCGTCAGAATGATCGTCAAATTGATCGTCAAAATGATCGGCAAAATAATCGGCAAAATGATCGGCAAAACGATCGACAGAATGAACGCCAAAATGATCGACAGAATTTCTTGAGACAACCAGATATATCAACGCGCAGCGAACGCGAAAGAGAACGTGATCGTGATCAACGCGATATTAGAGATCGTGAATATCCTGGATTTTTGCGACTCTTTCAAACTAACATACCGCCCAGATTTCAAAAACAACAAGCAGAAAGAATCAGTTCTGGATTTAATCGCATTTCACCGAATGCAGAAAGATCATCTTCTCAATCTGTTTCGTTTGCTCAACAATGTGACTCCGGAAGATGGGGCCATAACCATAATAATCTAAGTAAGTCTTTAAACTTACTTTTTTTAATATTCTTATTATTATGAAATGAATGTATAACTCTCGTAGGTAATTAGATATTATAATCAGTAAAAATTTGTATTAGTAGATGGCAATGCAAAACAATCACATGCAGTGCCACCACCCCGGCGAAGTAGAATTGATTCGGATGTATCTTTACCATTGGAAGAGGATCGTTCTTCATCGCGTGATCATCGTGGACAACTATCTAGAGAGGATCGTTACCGTCATCCTACACATCGAAAATCAGGTGGCTATTATGATGAATATACTCGCACCTACAAAGATTATGATTGGGAAGATAGACATAATCGCGAACCTTGGGAACGTGAAAGACATTTCGATGATAAGGAACGGGAAGCAAACTTGGATTCCAGAGATGGTAGAGAAAGTAGAGAAAATCGACCGATTAGACAAAATCGAGACAGCCTCGAATCTCGTGATCGGGACAATAAAGAAAAGAAGGACTATGACAACTATTTGAAGGTAATGTTCTTTTAGTTATTACCATTAACATTATATTTTTCATATTTCAGCATATAAAATTATTCACACACACACATATATAATATATTTGTAACTTTGTTTATCTTTGTTTTGAAATTTTATATTAATTGAATTAACGAGATAATTTTAATCAATTATGAAGCATTTGTCGAATTGTGCAGGTGGTAAATCATATTAAAAGCTCAGCGAGAAAACACGAATAACACTTTTCCTTGCATGTTATTGTTTTGCTTCTCACGCTTTTAGGTAAATACTTATATGGATGTGATCTTCAAGAACTGAAACAGTGCTGTCTACTGTATCTTAATTACAAAGAAGAGATCAAACTAATATTTAAATGAAAAAGAACAGCTACCAAAGAATTTCGTAACAGACAAAAGTTAGTGCATTTTCTGTTCATATATCTTCTTTTGATAGCGGTTTGTAGCAGAATTGATAATTTGATGATTAATTAAAAATTACATAAGTCTGTTATGTACACTTGTGCTGCTGTTTCTTATATAAAAATACATTGAAGTCATCAGGATGTACTTTGCAAGGAAAATAATGCTTTGTGATTTCTCGCTTTTACTTGCTATTATTATCAATGAATTTTATTGCTCATGTTATCAACGGATAATATCAGTCCTTGCTATTTTATGAATGCTCCATAAAACGGTTTATCACTTATAACTATATGTGTGTGCGTGTGTGGTTACCGTATATAATAAAAATATGTTAAATTACAAAGTACGTTAAAACTCGAAGTTACTAATTCTTATAGATACTTTGCTTTTTGACTAGTCAATTTATGATATAATGAATTTAGGATCTTTACGGTAACATATATATATAAATTGGTATTATATTTTAATTGTAATATACCCCACAGTACACGTCTAATTATATGCAAGTAGTTATTTTGTTTAAATACATATATTAAAAATAAACATCGTTTCCTTAGGATACTTGCGATGAACGCGAGCGTTGCGATGATAGAGAACGTTCCGATGGTCCCGAATGGCGTGATGACCGTGCTCAAGAAAGACAAACTGAAAAACGACGTGAAATACCACGCGAAGAACGCATCGAACGTAATGAGCGGCCACAAAGACCAGATTCGCGTGATAGTCGTACGTCAAGAGAATCAAAAACATCATCGCGCGATGATGAGCCTCATAAGTTGCGCGACTGTGGTTCATGGGTCAATGAAATCGCCGATTACGAAGAAAAGAAGCGAGATCTTTATCACGAGAGTAATAGAGAAAGAGAAAGAGACAGGAGACAGCCACCCGGTCCTGTAACTAAAGATAAATTAGAAGCAGATGATTTAAAGAGTGAGAAACGTAACTTGACTCAATTGAAGAGAAATAGTACTGAACAAGAGAAAAAGGAACTGGCAAAAGAAACTGTAATGGAAACAAAAAAAGAAACTGACATCCGTAACAGAAAATCTGAACGTATAAATGAAATAAGCAGTAGACCTTTAGAGAGAGGAGATAGTTCTCCAAAGGCTTGGGCTGATGCTGTATCACCGACGTTTGAAAAGGAAGAGGAAAAAATATTAGAACCTTTTAAAGACATAAATGAAATAGAAAATATAAAACAGAATTTAGAAAAATTGACTTTAGAGAAAAGAGAAGATGTGCATATTGAAGATACAAATAAGGAACATATAAAAGAGGAAAAACGTGAAAAGAACACACGAAATAGAACAAGCAGCGGCAGTTCTAGTTCGCGTGCTCGAGACTGTCGAGGCGGACGCCAATGGGGAGGATCCATTTATACGCGTTGGAGTGGTCAAGAATCTAGAGGAAGGAGAGGTGGCTCCAAGTCATCGGGTAGACCAGCATCCGCTAGAAGTGGTTCTTATGGTCATACTGATTCTGAAAATAGCGCAGACGAAGTATCTGGCTCAACTGAATCAGGAAAAGAAGAGAGGAGATCCGCAAAATCGCCAAAATTGTCTCAGAAAATTGATAAGGAAGAGCGTAATAGAGAAGTGTCTAGGCGAGAAGACAAACGAACTGGAGAATATTCCCAAGCACGAAATGATAAACGTTCATACGATGGAAAACCAAGTCGTGAAGGATTCGCGCCATCCGGCGAACCATCCAGACGCGGTCGTGGTGGATTTAGGATAAGATCTTCTGGTAATAATAGTAATCGTATGGAAGGATATGGGCCACCATCTAGTAAGAGCCCTTTTTCATCGGAACGTAATACTGAAGAAAAACAGAATACTGTTAAACAATGTTCAACAACAATTTCATCGGATAAGGAGACAAATAATCCTACAAGTGCAACAATAGAGTCTAGTGATGATAAAATGATAGCGAAACAACAGGCTCTTACAGCTGGCATAACTGGTAGACGTACAAAGTCGCCAAATCCCCAGAGTCAACAATCTAATAAACAGGATAGTCATCAAACATCTGGCAATATTGTATCACAGAAACCACATAAGAAAGAGGAATCTCTTTCCAAGAGAACTCGCAGTGGTAGTAGAAAGGTAAATATTTATTTGTATATTATTAATAATTTGATTATTAATTGTCAATTGATTATTAATTGAACAATTTATTCATTCATTTTTTACAGGGAAAAGATTCTCGGGAATCACGTTTTCGTGGTAGCAGCAATAATGTATCGAAACAAACCTCTTCCGATGTAGGTAATGAAGAATGGGAAACAACCTCTGAAAATAGTGAAGAACACATAGATGATCACAAAGAATCTCGCAATAGTCGCAACAAACATTTCAACGGACGCGGGAATCAAAATTCAAATCAAAATGCTATGAGCAGTAATATACATTCTCGTAGGAACGATCAAGGTGGGAATAATCGAGATCAGCGTGAAAAGAATAGCAAGTCTTCCAGTGCGTCATCAAGAGCACCAGGAGCGGAGAAACGAAATGTTCCAAATTCTTCATTCTGTAATCAAAGAAATCAGTCGTCTATAAATCAATCCCAAAATGGTAGATCAAGAAGCCAAGGTTCTTCGCATGGTGGATCGATGTCCAATAAGTCATCTAGTAACAAGGAGAATACTGTAAATCGTATTGATGAAATCAAGTTAAATGAACCAAATTTGGTTAATCAAGCCTTTAATGAAATGAACAAAAAAGGACAATCGAAGGAAAAGAAAATAGTTGATTCTGCTTCAGATTCAAATAATTTTACAGAGGACGGATCGACTATTGCGGAAGATAAATTGGATTCTGATGGCTTCCAAGAGGTTCGTTCAAAGAAAAATGTGAAGGAACCTAGACACCCCCAGAAAGATGAAATCAAACCAGTAGTGAAGAAAGAAAAGGAACGAGAACGCGATCGATCAAAATCTAAATCGAACAATGGATCTCAACAAATTCCTCAACAAACTCAAAATATACCATCATTATTAGGTCAATCTATTCAGCAGCCAGTGAATATGCAACCAAAGCAATATGATAAAAATGCGAAAGGTTTGAAGCTTCCACCAAGATTGCAAAAACTTCAACGCATGACGAAACATCAACAACAGACATTTGTTGATCCAAATGACTTAAATAAAATGAATAATTCTGGTAACAATAATATGAAAGATTCGTCTGGTGGTCCAGCACCTCCACCTTCCGTGAATGCTTGGGATAAACCTTTCATTAGTCAACTGCGTTCAAATTCTCCTTCCGCTGTCCCAGCTGACGTCCAGTTGATGTCCGGTTTAACTTCGCAAAATGATCAAGCTCATGAGAATAACGAACAAGCTAACTCTGGTAATAGCAGTCAACGAAATTCTCCAAGTGGTGAGAAGGCTGGGAAAAATACAAAAGATACTCTCGCAGAGAAGAATGTGTCCGATGTTTCTTCGCCACCGGTTCAAACATTAATTTTTGAGAACACAAATTACTCAAAAACTACTAAAACAGCGCCTGCTGATTTAGCCATGAAATCGAAATTTTCAAATCACGTTCAGAAACAGCAACGTGTAGACAAGCGTGCAGAAATGGAAGAAGAAGGCAATCAGATGCACCAACATTCACAACAATCATTATCGGTTGCTTTCTCCAACAAACCGGGTGATCTTATGAAGAATAAGAATCAAGAGCCCATCCAAATGCCTTTGTCATTTAATAAAAATGAAGACAATGCTGATATGAAACTCGATTTTACATTCGACTCTGACCTATCCCAATTAACAGAAGATAAGAGCAAAACTTTGGGAATGACTCGTTCTATGCACATGAGCTCTGGACAAAATACAATATCACCCTCAACAGCTGAACTTAATTTGAAGATAGCTTCTGTAAAAAAGGTTTGGGAAACTGCTCCTATGCCGACTGTAGTTGAACATGAAGATGGTGGTAATGTCGTCAGTACCGCTAACAGTTTTCCTCAAGCTTTTGAGAACAGCGACGTCGATGATAGTTACAGCCCACACCAGCAGTACAACCAGAACAATATGAAAAACGAAATCACAACATCTACGAACGTGTGCAAGGTGAGTCATTATATTTCTATATAATTCGCTATTATATAGAAATTCTATGAATTCTAAACACCCACATATTTACTACATCTATTGTTGTGCATGTTATAAAACTATTGCATCACTTGAAATTGACTTAGCGGTTCTCCGCTATCCTAGATTATACCTCTTTTAGTTAGTTTTGTTTTATTTTTCCGCATTACTGAATTCGTACGAATTTCAAAAATATTTTCATCCGAATGGTCCAGGAAATAATTAAATTGAATATATATTAAAATATATATATGTCAATGTGTACTCCATGTAATAATTGCATTTTACTTACGACAATGAGAATATTGGATTATCGGTTGAAAGTATATTGTTTAAAAACATAAGAAATATATATGCTCTTAATAAACTTGTTGTTAAAATGTCTTGTGAAACTACCAATGTGCGAATGTTTGGTCAATGTGTGACAATTTTCTATAAGCTCATTATTGGAACATTCGTGTATTAGACATGAAGTCTAAAAATATCGACAATTTTAAATCTACAGTCGAAAATTTGCTATGGTGAAAAGGTAAAGGTAAGTAGATAGCGCGCTTGATCCAATGTATCATTTACAAGAGCTTTATTAAGCAAGACCGAACCTTCGTTTGCATTCTTCAAAAGTGTAAGCTCAGCTTACAAAAGGAAGCAGTGTTTTTTCAGAAAATTGTCATCGAGTAGTAAGTAAATCATGCAGTCCTTATGCATATAGTTATGAGTGAGCTTATTTACTTTTATCAGAGTTTATCAGAAAAATCGCGATATTACAAAAATTAATTTATCAAAAGCTTACTTCTTAAATATGATTATTTTTTTGAGAAAACAAGAAATCTCTTTATATTGGCAGTTGACAGTGATGTATATAGCAAATTAAATAACAGAAATATCATGTCCCCTGTGGGAAGATGCTGACTCTTTGCCTGATGCGCAGCTGGTTCCCCCGCAGGTGAAGCCGCAGCAACAATCCGCGGGAAGCAATGGAACCCAACCTGGCTCTACTGTACCCGGCCCGAGTCCTATTGGAGCTGGACAGAGTCCCATGGGTCATCCACCTGCTAGCCTTCAAGGACCTTTAAGCCCTCCACCATTCAATTCAACTGGTCAACCTTCTCATATAAACTATCAGGTATGTTATCTTATAAAATTTATAGCAATATCATCACATTTTTAATGAAGTCTAAAAATTGTTCTTTGTGTTGAGTTCTCTTTTCTTTCTTTTTATAATTAAAAAGTTATTGAATCTTAATTAACTTAATAAGTATATCAATATAATGCACTAATTTGATAATTTATCTTTTTCAGGAATTTCCTCAATATCCTGGATCTCAAGCTGCACAATACGGTAGCATGTCTGCTATACCTTCACCACCAGCAATGTTATTCAATACAGGTTCTGGCCAATTACCAGCACAAGCAGGTGGTTTATATGGTGCTTTCCAGTTGGATCAAAGTCGTTCCCCTTTCACGCAATATCCGCCCTATGGACCATCTCTACAAAGTTCATTCAATCAGCAAAATGTATACTTGCCACAACCACCACCACCGCCTCCACATGCTCCAAGTGCGCCAACTCCTGACATGTATCCCAATAATTTATCTCAATATCGTATTGTAAGTATAATGATATAATCAAGAGATAACATGATATAAGTAGTTACTTTAAATAATAATCTATTTCATACTCAACAGACTGCTGCAACTGCACCTCCATTTGGACAAAATCAGCAGCTGAGTAATAATCCAAATACAGTTCTTATTAGTTCATCATCGAATTCTTTGATGTCGGCCAGTGTTAAACCATCCTCTCAACCAATTGGTGCAATTGGTACTAAAGCAGCGCCTCATTTCCAAGCACCATCTGCACCGCAGCCAAATCAAGTACGTTAATTTTGACAACTGTTTGTATTAACTTACTCCGAATGTAAGCAAATTTAATTTTTATTATATCTTACAGTTACCTTACATACCTTATGATCCAAACCAAGTCCTCAGTGTAAGTGGTAGTTACATGGGTAACTCTCAATTGGTGCAAAGGCCGGGCCCTAATGTACAGGCATCGGCAAATAGCTACTATAGTGCCACTTCAGCTGGTAAATATAGTTTTATTTTATTTTTTATTTTTTATCAACTAAATTTGCTTTATTACTTTATTTAATTTGGTTCAATATTTAACTTTGTTTGTTTCCTACGTTATAATAGACGTATTCCCGGGCTCGCAAACTGGCTTTTATCAGCCAGGTGGTGCCACACAACAGACTGGCACTCACTATGGCCTTCAAGGATTTGGTCAGCACAGTCAAAGTCTGGCAACTGGAAGTGCAACGCCTGTTGGTCTCCAAAATTTCAGTCCAGGATTTTTATCTAATTCAGGATTACAAATAGCTGCTGCTGCTGCAGCACAGCAATTTCGGAACCCAACCGGAGGTTTGCCTGCTCCAGCTAATGCTACTTCTACATTCCTAAGTAAACATCAACCGCAGGAGCAACCTAGACAATTAAAAAGTCCGTCAGGAAATCAAGATGTTTTAGCATCTGTTTTCAACGCAAGTAAGTTATCTTAGCAGTATTTTTGATATTTACAAAAATAGAAGCTTATATATAAAATACTAATGAATTGATTTTTATACACTATTTTTAGCGCCCCAAATACCATCTCCTAAGTCGAGAAATTGTAAGCAACAGACATCATCACAGCAGCCGCAACCAAGTCCTACACAACATCATAAATATCAACAATATCAGGGCGTTAATCAATCTGCTCTGGTAAGCAGCTACAGCAACTATGTATGTACCATTCCTTTATATAATACATATATACAAGAAATCCACATAAAGTAACAACAAGTTATTATCTAGAAATTTTGGTATAAAGTATTTGTAAATGAATGATTTTCTAAAATATTATCTTCATTCTTATTATTTAATTACTTTCTAGATAACTATTTGTTGATATTTTATGTGTATCACAGTTATTTGAGTATGGGTTTTTATGTGTAAAAATCAAGTCATTTTTAATCAATTACTTTATTTGATGTATAATAAGTCGAAACAAATAAGAAACATAATATTCTATTTTAATAAATTGAATTCTATTTGTGCCTTCCAGTGTAAAGTAGAGTTCTTATAATTTCTGTTTATAGCTTCTACTATAAATTGTAAATTTGTAGGTATTACAACAAAATGTACGAGGAATGGGTATGCCACCACGAGCTGGTATACAACCATCTCAACAACGCTATCCACCGCCTATACAGAGGCCTGTTGTACCTTTTGCGCAAGGCCCTACCTTAAATAATTCGACGCAACAACCTAATTCAATGCCGTCGCAACAACAAGCACAGATTAATAGACACAGACCAAATTTACATCAGCAACAACGAAACATTAAGATGCAACAACAGCAATACTATTCTTCGCAAGGTTCGTTTATTCCGCTGATTTGTAAGTAAAAAGAAAGGTTTTTAAATTTATTTATAATTATTATATAATTTTTGATTTTTTTATATAATTAGAAATATTAATTTGTATTTTCCTTAGGAAATGTTAAGATCGATTCAAATGATAAGACTGATTCGCACAATGATAAGATCAACGATGGGAATTCTGGAAATCAATCAGGAGGTAATAAATCTAATGTGAATCAGCAAGATAGTGATACCAAGGAAGAAGTGAGTCAGCAAAATGAGTGAATGTGAAACCTGCAGAAACGACCCATACACAACTAAGTGTTGAATCAAGCTTTATTAAAACGAATAACAGTAAAAAAAACGCAATGTAGTATTTCCCCGATCGAAGGAGCCAATCCATGTTATGAAGTTTACCTTATGTTTGGCATATTGAGATAAACTGCTTGCAAGATTCATGCAGATAATGGGAAGAAAGATTTTATTCAACGGCATATTAGAGATAAACGATTTGGTGGAATTACTCTTTATTCAAACGTGCGGTTTTAATTTGATAAATACTTTTGCCGCGAAACGTCCTCGTCTCCATGATTAAGAAACATACGCTTGCTAAGCATTCCCATTTTATCAATCTGAGATTCACGAACTTCATTTATATCTCTAACGATGAATGTCGGACACGTATTAAAAAAAAAAAAACAAAAAAAAGAAAAAAAAACTAATTATTTAGCGGATTTTGCACGGGATAATCGAAAATACAAAAATATCTACGATCGTTTAATGCACTCGAATGAACTTCGGACGTGAATCGGTGTTCGTTTGTGTACTTAATAGTAGTCGACGGTAGATGACACATATAGGTAGCGTCTTTAAAAAAGAAAAAACAAAAAGGGTGGGAAAATAAAGTGGGGCTGAGTTTAATGTATTTTTTTGTTGTCTCTATTGCCGATTTACAATGCAGTGCGCAAAGAACAGATGTTAGACGAAAAGTATTGTACGATCGTTGTATTATTCATATATAGTGTTATAATAGAAGAAGAACAATGCCGATAAGGAAAAAAGGAAAGAGAATAATTAGGGAAGTGCGAGTGAGAGAGGCAGAAAGAAATTAAGAAAGAAAGAAAAAAGTATGGGAGGGTAGAAAAAAAAAAAACTATTTTCCGCGTATATATCGGAATAACAGAAAAACAAATGAAGCTACTTCGTGCACTTTGATCGTATGGATTTGAAATAATATCGTGATCCCGTTACAGTGAAAAATGCCGTAAAACCGTGTATATTGGACATTATGGATATATCGCAAGGTTATGAGCAAATCTGCGCAAAAAAAATAGTAAAAAGCAATTGTTTATATATACCGCACAGATCGCGTCATGACCTCGCCTTGCTCTGAAAGAGAGTGTTCTAACGCGTTAGGTATGTAATGTACGGTATCTTTTTGTGAAGTGCGGGAAGCACGATAATATTATCGATATTTCTCGGCTTGGAAGTGTTCTACCGAAACAAGTGGAAAACACGCTATATCGCAGCATACAAGTCGTGAAAAAAAGAATTGTATATTCTCTGCTTTTGTTGCAATTTAAGCATTATTATAAAAATGAAGCAAATAAAATAAACAGTAGTGTTTACAGGACTTTGTCGTTTTGCCAGTTTATTAATGCGAAGGTAGCATAGCTCTCGCTCTGATGTCGCGTGTCTCGGTGAGCCAAAAAAAAAAAGAAAAGAAAAGGAAAAAAAATCGATCGTTACCAATGAGGTAAAATCGACGATCAAAAACACAACATACTGCCAGTCGTACCGACGACCATTATATCCTTAAACTTTGGGGATTTTTCATGTTCTATTCGTAAGGATATTAAAGAATACAAAGTGAAGTGTATAATCGAGGAAACCGATGAACTGCTAATGCACGAAAGGAGTCGTCGCAACAATTACATCTTAATGCGTCTATGCAATGCTGATCCAAGAGATCAGTTGTTATGTCATATGATTACTTTTCATCTTAAAAACACATCTTACTCTTACAAATTTATGCAATTCTCAAATTAACAACAAAAATATGATAAAATACAAACACAAATGCAAGAACGAATGGCACGCTGCTAGGAAAGAAATGAGGATAACAGTGCCTTTGATGCACTGCCGCACAAAATAATCCTTGCTAACGTGTCTCACCAAATGATTCGAATTATATCATGCAAGCGAGATATTTTAGAATCTTCGGCATTAAACACGAATGATAAAGGCTCCATTCTCATACACCGTACGCGTTGATATTATAATTTTACTCGTATTACAAACATTACCGATAAACTACTAATTACATTATCACTTATAACTTTGTCATATTTTTATTATCTTGATCTTCGATATTTTTCTTAACCATTGACACATTCAATCTTACATTCTTTATTTCCGTCTGTTTGATCTACCAATTTTTGGTTCCTACTATCTTCATCTTCATCTCCATGAATATCATTATCATCGATATCATCATAGTCACCATCATCGCTGTCACCATTATGTCATCATTATTTCATCATCATTATCATTATTATGTAATCATAATAATCGTACGTGTATGCTGAGTAAACGATAAAAATGAGATATAAAATGAAAAGTAAGATAAATAAAAACTGTTAAATCGATTGATTATGACTTAGGATATTTGAACAAAAATTCTTTGAGAGAAAGTCTAAAGTCTATTTAATCTTACCTATTATTGCTTACATGGCAATTACTTTTCTTTTGTTTTTATTTTTTTTTATTTTATTTTTCTTTCTCTTTCTTCCTTATTAATTTTGTCCTGGGCATATCATGGGTCTTTTGAAAGATCTGTTTATATTTATATATATATGTTTATGTATATATATATAAATTATATAAAAGCGAAATAATTTTATGTTACGATAAATGCACTTAGCGACAACTGAATTTAACAAAAAAAAAAGAAGAAATTATTGGACATACTGCGTCATCCTATCGATAAAATTTACATTAAACGCGTGTAAAAATAAAATTTAAATGTGTACACAAGATAATCTGTTACAAGTTTGTCAACATTCTTATTTGATTTATTGACATTTTACTACCAAATGACTTCATTTTGAAAGACTGAAACTTTTATACGTTTAATCATCCTCCTCCCTTCCAACAATTATTCAAAAGCACTACTACTTTCTTCGTATTAATGTTGCCTGCTAAAACGATTAAAACACCGTTAATGACTGTTGCCTTGTAACATTTGCGTAAGCTTTATACGTGAGAGAACGAGATGAACCCTTGAAAAAACCCCAGGGCGCCTATAACTTTATATATCTACCCGTAGTTAGTAATATGACATCATTAACTTATACGTTTACGTGTTAAATTATGTGAATAAACTAATGAATGGTAAAGGGTTTGTATTATTAATATATATATATATATATATTCTATATATATAAATATATATTAGTATTATATATATAATAATAAATAGAAATCCCCCACAGCAAATTGTAGGAGAGAAAGAAAGAGGAATGGATTAAAAATAAAAATGTATAAAACGCAATTCTCGTGTGAATGCATTCGCAAAAGTTAATGAAAATAATTATTAATCACAATATTATATATAAAAAAAAAAAAGAAGAAAGAAAACAAATAGGAACGAGGGTGCACCGTATTCGTTTTTTAAAAGAATTTTTATTTTATTGCATTGCTGTTTTGGCCCAAGAGATTGTCATTTTATCATTTACGTTTTTTATCAACTGACCATGAAATTATTTACTATAATATATACTACGTACGGTACGCCAAGTTAACTAATAAAATAACATGTATCCTTGTGTTGTTTTTGAATTTTATAATTAATAAAATGAAAACGCGTATTTTAATAATTATTAACTAAGTGAAAAAAAAGCATTTTTAAAATACGAGTATTATAATTAATTTATTTTGTTGTTTATTGGAGATAAAATAATTTTTCGTGTATATCAAATATATAATACTTTAGAATCTTAATCTGTACAGCAAAAATTACAATCACGTGGATAAAAGTCTCTCTGATAAAGTCATGATAAAGTACGTAATTATCGCGCTGCAATTAAGCACGATCATATTATTTAAATAATTATATGTAAAATCAAAATTTGTATGATTCTCAAGCTACTGCTCAAAATTATTTTGATCATATTATACTCCCTATAGATCTAGTAGAAAGTCATAAAAGTGTTAATTAGGGCAAAATTTGTAACGATGTTTCAGATCAACGTTGTAAAATTGAAATATTATCTGTTTAATGATAAAACGAATTTAAAAATCTGTTATATATACTGCTACATCGAGTATCCTTGAAATGTGGTAATAAACATACATTTGATATAAATTTTTTACAATATGCATGTAAACATTTAGTAGTATCACAAAGATATACAATTGAAAAAAGTTGGTAAATATCAGACTGCAAATTAATCATTTAATTAGAATGGTTTTAAACTTTAACCTCTACTCTTTACTGTATTATATTCGTCCAGTATGTCTGATTAATAAGATATTTCAATTAAAATAATTCATTATGTATTTAATTTATCAAATATTATTGTATTTTATATTATATACTCTAAATATGTAAATCTCTCTGCAAAATTAGATTCTTTTTTTTAATTATCACAATAGCATTTTATATGATTTAAATAATATTTTAATTCTATAAAAGATATTAATAAGTTAAATAATACGATATAATAAAAAAAAATTAAATGTTTTATGTTATTTTATAATATTTCATAGATATAATTAATTACTGTTATATACATGTTTTTTCAAAATTTTTCGGACCTAGTGAATATCCATATTCCATTGTTTTGATTGGTGGCTTTATCAGAGTCCAGTTCCATTGCCAGGCAAAATTACTAGACGAAATAAAATGATAAACATCTCAAAATTATAAAAAAATCATCAAAATAGTAAGTAACTTTTTAAAACATTATATTTTTTAAACTTTTTTTTTTAATTTTATATATATATATATATATTTGTTCAATTTTTATCCTTTTAAAATTAAGAATCTATTCACGATTTTAATCATATGGCATATAGGGTTTTTTTTCAAGTGAAGTAGTCTCTTTGATATGATAAAATAATCTTATTTTCTAAATTGCATGCATGAATACAGTTTCATGTTAAAACCATTCATTATTAAATATTGTTCCCTTTTTGTATAAGTTATAATATATTTTCTAATATCATGTAATCTTGTGAAAGATCTATGAATTGTTTGCGTACAATATTTGATTTGTGTAAGATCGTATGCGCACAAGTTTCTGCGCAAATGCTACTTATACTAACTTGTATTTACGTTTATATTATATGAGAATGCATTAAGTTCATGTCTGCATGCAATGTATATACGCAATGCGAACAGAATTAGCTGCTGGAAACATTGTTTTTGTTAAATTTCATGATAAGTTCATAAAATAATGAGTATATCGACCTCGACAAATGTAAACCATAGTGGACATTCACATAGTGGAGAAGCTTTCTTAAATATCCCAGTTGAATCCTCAAATTTAGATGCATTAGCAACAAAACGGAGAAGGTATTTATATATATATATAAATTGATTGTTTATATCTCGTGGCATGATGTTAATTAAATTTTTTAAATATCATGTATACAAAGAAATGAGAATTTGATAAAAACTGCTTTTATATAGTTTTCTCTTTACTGAAACTAACCAACAATTATACTTTTTAGAAAGACTTAATTCTTTAAATATGAAATATTAATTACAATCTAAGTTAGATTTAATATTATTAATTACTTGTGTCTACATTTCTTTCTTTCTATACTTTATTAATGATTGAATCTTTAATTCCTATTAGTTCATCGCGTACAATAAAACGCAGAAAATTTGATGATGAATTGGTTGAAACAACATTTAATCTACAACCTTCTACTACAAGCACAAAATCAGCATCAAGGACACGGACTTTGTCGGTATCTGCTAGTCCACAGGATGTCTTGCCATCGCAAATTCTTGCAAGTCCTATGCAAATGCCACCAAACGTGACACAAAATGATAGATGTAACCGTAGACCTCCTAGGCCAAGTGGTTCAAATGGATCTGGTAGAAAAAGTAAGAAAAATAAAAGCCATTCACATTCGGTGAATGCTACAAAAGATCTTGGCCGATGGAAACCTACTGACGATTTAGCTTTAATAACCGGTGTACAACAAACAAATGATCTACGTATGGTAAACTATTGAATTTATATATAACTTTTTATCTCTTTTCTATTTTTAAAATTAATAAAAACATTATAATAAATATTGTTCACACAACATAATTAGAAATGAATATTTGTCAGGTACATCGTGGTACAAAATTTTCATGTCGATTTACGCTTCAAGAAATTCAACAAAGATGGTATGCTTTATTATATGATAGTGCAGTTTCTCGTGTAGCTGTTCAAGCTATGAGGAATTTACATCCTGAATTAATAGCTAGTGTGCAAGCAAGAACTTTATATAGTAAAGCTGAAGAAGATCTTCTTGGTACTGTAAAATCAGTAAGTATATAATCGAGAAATAGATGATAACCATTCTCTATGGAAAATTTTACCAAGTCTCTCGGTAAAATTTGTGTAATACATGTTTTATATTAACTCAGACTTCTCAGCCAACACTAGAGGTTTTTCAAGAACTTCTTGAAGCAAATGCACATACATTTTATCCACATAGAACAGCTAAGGCGTTACTTGCTCACTGGCAAGTGATGAAACAGTATCATTTATTGCCAGATCAAACAGTTCAAAGTTTACCTAAAGGTGAACATGTATTAAGTTTTTCCGATGCTGAAGATATGATTGTTGATGCAGAATTAATGGAACAGAAAGATGAAGCAGTAGATGTTGAACTTGTAACATTGGATAGGAAGAATAAAAGAGAAATTAGAATGCTAGAGAATGAAATTGGAAGATGGCATGTTCTTGTTGACAGTGTAACAGGTGTTAATCCACCAGATTTTGACAATCAAACATTGGCAATACTCAGAGGTCGACTTGTCAGATATCTTATGAGATCTCGAGAGGTGATAATATATATATATAAGATATTCCAAAATTTTCGAAACGGTAAAATGTCTAAAAAAAAAGATTTTTTTAAAAAAAGATGCAAAGAAAAGTTGTATTTATGTGTTTAAAGATCTATCAAACTTATTTAAATATACGCGTTTGATCTTGGTTAAAGGGTTCAAAAAATCATATCAAGATCAAAATAATTTTCTTAATCGAAACATCACATTTTGTATTATATATTGTTTAAGCTGATGCTTCCAAAACATTACTTTATAACATTTTTATAATAAGAATTTGGTGAGATTTTGCCGTTCCGAGATTTTTGAAACACCCTGTATATTATATGTTAATTTGTCTAAATATATAATGATTTATACAATTTGATTTTTCAAGATAACTGTGGGAAGATCTACGAAGGACCATAATGTCGATGTAGATTTGAGTTTAGAAGGACCAGCATGGAAAGTATCTCGTAGACAAGGTACAATTCGTTTACGAAATAATGGTGATTTCTTTTTATCTTCTGAAGGAAAGAGACCAATTTTTGTGGATAGTAGACCGATTCTTGCTGGAAATAAAATAAAATTGAACAATAACAGTGTAATAGAGGTAATCGCTAACTGTTTTTAAATCATATGCAGAGTTATAAATTATTGCATATTATAATCTATATCAAAATAAATACTATTATTATTATATTATTTTACTATTAATTACTTTTATAAGTATATAGTAAGTTTCAGTGTTTGTTATTACATATTACAGATAGCAGGGCTGAGATTCATATTTTTAATAAATCAAGAACTGATTTCTGTAATACGCCAGGAGGCTGTTAAACTAAATTTAAATCCTTAAATTACATATAATGTGTGTGACCAAGAATATTGCATTCAATACTCCCACAATTATCTTTAACATTGAAATATTCGTATAATGTATTGTTTTTAGTACAAATTTATAATTATGATTACATTCTCTATGTTAGAATAAAATATAAGTTGTCAGTGTGCGAAAAAACTTACGTAGTATACAATCAGTAAAGTAACGATATTTCATTTTTGACCGTTGAATTGTATATTTAACAAACCGTGCCAATGTATGGACAATTGTATATTTTTTTTGGTTTTTCATCATTTATTAGAAATACCTACAGTGTAACTTGTACAAAAGCAGTCATATAGCAGTCGTAGTATATAATGTTAGTGCTTTTTGTAATAAAGGGCACAAAAAGATTTTTCATTCCTTTCTGCTCCCTATTAATAATTAGAGATTTGTTGATATAAGTTTTATAAGTTTATAATACATTGATGAACTGTCAAAAAAAAAGGCCACAAAATTGTTTTATCGCGGTTCTTAAAATACATCGCTAACAATAAAAATAAAATTATATGAATAATAAGAATTTTTCGTATCATTTAATTAGGATATATAAGATCTAAAATAGTAAAAAAGAGAGCCTCGTTGCTTAACAATTATTTGTTTATATGTTCTAATTGAAAAACTACTTTTTCTACTTACAAGATTGTAACAAAAATGGGAGATATAATCAAGTATAAAATATTTTTTTATTAAAATAAATTTTTAATAACATTTTCATAAAATATTTATTTTTGTGATGCAAAGAAAAATATATTATTTGAATAAAAAAAATTAGTAAACGTTTACTATGTAAGGAACAAAAAAAAGTGAAAGTAAAAATTTATATGTCGTTAGTTTAGCTCAAGGTTATTTGATATAGTCTACTCATATACAGTAATCTTACTCCTACAATGCCACAATATCTGGTGATAAATAGATTCGAAAATCAGTTTCAATCAGTTTCAATTCTCCGATATCTTTTGTAAGTGAAGCCTAAAAAGATATCGTGGTAAAGATAACAAACAGTAATTCGTTAATCATGGGTTTGAAACATTGTAAAGAATTTTCCTCTGCAGATGATTATGAAACCGAAAGATATAAATCTACTGAGAAAGGTGTGGCAATATACTTTAAAATTATTTTATTCGTATATTTTAATAAATAAGAGAGAATAGTATTAAAAAATTGATCATTTCGCATAAGTTGTGTATAATTTCAATCACTTTCTAATAATAATTTACATATATAAACAAATATATATATATATATATTTATAATAGATACGTGCAAATCATCGGAATAATTAAAATTATGTGTTATCTTTTTATTTATTTCTTTAAAAGTTATATTTATAATCTTGTTTTTTAATAATATATTAAAATAATCAATTAATCTATACACGGCTGTAATCGGCTATGATTATCAAAAGAATATTGATTTAGATTTTAATTTTTAACCATATGTACAATATTGTCAATTTAATATATAATTGTTATAGTTAATCGGAATATTTCTAGGTACACATTCGATATTAATTGAAATTTATTTAAAAATTCTTATCTTCGATGAAATAATGCGTAATTTGTAAAATACACATACGGGAATTCCGATAACTTGTTGCTTGTAACCGGAAATACCAAATTATTTTATAGATGGTATGAATCATCTACTTCGTTCTATTACCAAAAAAAGAAACAATTGAATGACTATTTAAGTTTACGATGAATTCAAGAATTATTCTTCCTTTGTTTAATCATATACGTTGTAATTTATCCAAAAATCTGCGGTAATTAATAATAATATAAGGTTCAATTGTTAGGTTATTGCGTCATTTCTGTCATGTTTTGTGCACCTATCAAAATTTTTCCGCCAAAAAGATGAGTATATATTTACATTCAAAATTGACATTAGGCGAATTGAACAAATATTTTTTTATTCTTTAAATTAAGACAATTCACAGAAGATAATGTTTAGTATGTTGTTATACGTAACAACATTGGTATACCAAATTTAATTTTATTCAAATATTAAGACAGAAGTTATACAATAATTTAAAACATAGCTAATATAATTTTCTTAATCATTCTCTCATTTGTTGTTTTTTTAAATTTTATTATTGTAATTAACCTATAGTTGACAATGTTATATTGATTACATGAAAAATTAATATTTCACCTATGGGAATCTCTTCGTACTAATAATACTAACATTACTTTTGACAATCAGCTGTTTTATGTCAATGTCATATAATTTCGAATAGGTTTCAAATACATGAAAAAGAAAAATTCTTTAATATCGTATTATACGAAATAATAGAATATTTCTAATTTATAAATCGATGGATTTTTTTCTTTGACTCCTAATATTTTCGAAGCTTTTTGTGTACGTTTTATAAATATCAATATTTCCTTTATTTTATTGAAGTTGCTTAACATATCCCGAGTTTGTAATGTCAACAAATGGGGAGGATAAGAGAAAAATTCATATCTGTAATCAATGCAATAAAGAACAAGATGTTAGTAAAACACATAATAGAGGATCATGCTGTTGTTCTTGTAAGTTTGTTACAATATATATTCTAACATAGATTATAAGTAATCATAATAATAATAATAATATTGATTTTAAAGTGTTTTATTCCCTCTCTTTACTTTTCTTTTTTATATTTTTATGCGCTATATATTTCATGTCGTATAACTATATATAAAATAGAAGTTCATTTTTAGGCATACCACAAAAACATGATTACATAGAAGATATAGTATGCAAAGAAAATGATATTAATGAAAATGAAATGAAAGTGGTGACTCTTGGGAAGAACGAAGCTAAAGTATTATTAGTAAAACAAAAAGGAGAAATACATGCAGTTGGAACAAAATGTACCCATTATGGAGCTCCGTTGCATACTGGTGCATTAGGAGATGGCAAAGTAAGATGTCCATGGCACGGAGCATGTTTCAATATCAAAACAGGTGATATAGAAGATTATCCAGGATTAGATTCCTTGCCATGTTATAAGGTGACTACACAATTTGTTAATATCTTATAAGAAATATTATTACCTTGAAAAGTAGAAAATTTAATGCATTTTCTTTTTACGCATAATGCATTATATATATATAGGTAACTGTAGATGAAGCAGGACTTGTACATGTCAAAGCAAAAGTTAAGGATCTAGAAATTAATAAACGGGTTAAAGATATGTGTGAATATGATGTTAAAAATCCAAAGACTACTTTGATTATTGGTGGAGGTCCATCGGCTGCTACATGTGCTGAAAGCTTACGTCAAGAAGGCTTTACAGGAAAAATCATTTTAATCTGCAAAGAAAATACATTGCCTTATGATAGAGTGAAAGTATCTAAAGTATTGAATTTTGACGTGAACAAATTTTCTTTAAGACAGCAAAGTTTTTACAATGAACATAATATTGAAACTAAACTAGGTCGAGAAGCTATAGGTGAAATAATAATTGATATTAAGATAAATTATACAATAATCACAAATTATATATGCATATATATATATATATATATATATATATCTTATTATTTATATCTTTTTTATTATTGCAGCATTGGATACGAATCAAAATATTGTTACGCTTGACAATTCTGAAACATTAAAATATGATTATTTATACCTTTGCACTGGTAGCAAAGCAAGAGTACCTGATTTACCCGGAGTTAATTTTGAAAATATTTTTGTGTTACGCAATTACACTGATTCACATGCTGTACATAAATTATTACATCCTGATAAACATATAGTTATATATGGCCTAGGTTTTATTGGCATGGAAGCAGCTTCTTATTGTATAGATAAGTGTGCATCTGTTACTGTTATAGGACGAGGCAATGTACCTTTACGTGATGTTTTTGGTACAGAAATTGGTAATAGAGTTCGAGAAGAATTTGAAACAAAAGGTATTTCAGTAAAGGTTTCTACAATTTTATAATTTGAAACATGTCATTTTGTGTTCAAAACAATATAGCTGATTCGTTTTTTTTTTAAGGTATTAAATTTATATTTAATAATAATATATCGAAGTTTATTCCCAAAGAAGGAACTGATAATACATTAGGCAAAGTGGAATTATCTGATGGTAATATTCTTGAAGCAGATATATGTATTATTGGAATAGGCTCTACATTTTATACGGATTGGTTAAAAACATCAATGATTAAAATGTTGGACAATGGTGGTATTATCGTAGATAAGGTATCACCTTTATATTGAATATTATTTTTTATTATTTTATTCACGTTCGTTTTATCAGCAAGATAGTTCCTTAATCATTACTTTTATTAATTGTAGTATTTGAAAACAAATATAGAAAATGTATTTGCTGGTGGTGATATAGCTTATGCTCCAGTATTAGGCTCTGATAATATTTCTGCTACTATCGGTCATTATGGTTTAGCTCATTATCATGGTAAAATAGCAGCTTTAAATATTTGTAACAAAGAAAAAGCTTTATATAGTGTCCCATTTTTTTGGACTGTTTTATTCGGAAAGAGTTATCGATATGCAGGTAAAAATTTTATTTTTATGTATTAATTTAAAATTTTATGATTATATTATACATAATATAATATATACTTTAATAAATCCAAAATAATAATATTTTTAGGATATGGACAGTCGGATAAAGTGATTATTTATGGTTCTTTAGAAAACTTGCAATATTTTGCTTATTATGTAAAAAATGATAAAGTAATAGCAATGAGTAGTGTTGGAGCAGATCCAATTGTTGCAGATTTTGCTAATTTGTTGGCAGAGAAACAAACCTTAACGGAAGATGATATTAAAAACAATCCTTTTGGATGGATGCGTACTAAGCCTAAAGATGTAGAAACTAAATTTCAACTATTACATATTTAATAAAAATAATTCCCTCGCTCTTATATCTCCTTTTCCTGTCATAAAATGATTATATTGTACTTAACAAAATGTAAAAAGATGTTTAAAATATTACAGTTAATTTCTATTAGAATAATAACAATTTTTAGTAATAATTTTAAGAAATAATTACAAAATGTATAATTTTGTTATATATAATTTCTACAAATGGATGCATTTATGAACATATACAGTATTGTTTGATAGTATTGTACCGTTATCGCTTTAAGTACCAACTTTCGCCCACTTTTGGTCAGGGTACTATCTAAAATGATTTTGGTTACGGGAAAAGTGAACTTGCGAGCTTCCATGTACTTCTGTATTCTTTGCCAGATGCTTTCAGGTGTTTTTAATGTTACTGATGAATTTCGACGTGTGGTCATTGTGGCGTTATTAATCTAATGGAAATAACAATTTGAAAAAGCATAACGTTTTTTTTATATAATGTGTTGTGTAGCTATTGCCACAGTGATCGTTGTTACGGTATGTTTGTTTACAGTTCGAAGCGGTAACTTGAAGGAGAAATATTATAGAGAAAAGAAACTAGAACTTTCTTTGTAAAACTTCGAGCGTTTAATTATTATACCATTTCGAATATAAAATTAGCGATGTCTACATTTAAGGTAAATTAATATTATCATTAATTTATTTTTACATTAAATTATCGAAGTTTTTTTACTTCATTCTTATATTGATATCATCTTGTTGGAGGGTCTAAGAAAAACTTTTAAATAAATTACAAAATTAATTACTAACTGTTATTAATATTTCACTTTTTTGTGCATTATTTTAGTCAAGTGATTCTAAAAGAGAAGAGTACAGAAAATATTTGGAAAGAGCAGGCGTTATGGATGCTCTTACTAAAGTACTTGTATCGCTTTACGAAGAAACAGAAAAACCAAATGATGCATTAGAGTATCCTTAATATTATTGATTTAATATATAACAGAAAATTTAAAAAGTATAATGTGTGTTTAAATAATTTAATAAGATTTTTCTTTAACAAAATTTATAAGATATATACGTAAGAATCTTGGAGACATAACCGAAAACAATTTAGAAATTAATACGTTAAAAAAAGAATTAGATGATGCTAAAGCAAAAATTACTGAGTTGCAAGAAAAATTAGTAAAATATGAACAAAATGAAGCGAACAATTAAATCTTAATTTTCATATGACTACTATTTTATTAATAAAATAATAATGGATAGCAAAGGTTAACTAAGTGCTGACAAAGTAGTACTACTTCTATCTTTGTAAGCGTATTCTTAATATTTTGAATGTTTAAATGTATAAAAAAAAAAATAAAATTCAGGAAATAATTCTTTTAAAGCATCTAATTATAACAACAAAGTCCTTGTTTAATACTTTAATTCAATCTAAATTGATGACAATTATACTTTATATTTGGAAAATGTAACAAAATAAATGCTATCATATAAATAGTATTTATACATATATAATTATCATAATTAAATTAAATTTAAATTTAAATAAATATTTTCGATACTAAAAATAATATTATAGTATTACTATCTCTTTTGTCAGCATAATATCTATGATCTCATGTATATTGTTACAATTGCATTCTTTAGCAAAGTATTATTACAACAATAATATTTATGTAATAATAACCATACATACATATATTCTCAGGTCTATTTGTATTTTCATAAATAAATAACAATTACAAAAATAGCCTTGCATAATATTACCTTTAAGTATGTTCTAGCTTATTGTATCGCAAAAATAAAAACTGATTTATATTTTTTATAATTAATGTATTTTATTGATGATATAAACTGATTTAAAATATAAGCAAAGATATTATAAGTCAAATTTGTAGATTTCATCAGAAGTTGTGTACAGGAGTAATTATTAGAAAATAATATTTCATGAGATCTTGAGTGCTTGTCTACGCTTAACGTCCCAGTTGTAAATCCTTGTCATATTAACATGCATAGTGGTAAATTGATCTCTGACAAAATCTAAATCATGTTCGACATATCCTAAATTTTTCTTAGCTGCTTCAATATTTTTAGACAACATTTCTTGAGCATCATCAAGCGTATATTCCAACATTACATTTGCCCCAAGCCAAAGACAAACTTTACCCGTAGGAGGAATAGTAGCCTTAGCATAAACCTGTTCCGATAAAAGAAATTGAGTTTCTAAATCATGACTATTATCTTTTTCGGTTTGTAATTTTTCGATCATTTCTAATGATCTTTCCAGATCTGGTATCTGTGCTTTCAATCGTCTTCTTTTATTAACCAAATTATATTCCATGAATTTATATTTCATATGATTTTCTTCAAGTTTTTTGAGAACTTTATCCACAGATTCATTCTCTGGTCTTGCCATAAATGCATCCACATCTTCCTAAAATTAAAAACAGAATCGACCTTTACAATTGATTCTTCGATATATTTTGATAATAAAAATAATACGATTTGCAAGAACTATATGCATGTATCGTTTGACATAACGCCATATAGATCTTTTCTATATAAGGAATCGTTCGAAAGTGATATTCAGACAGTGACCGCAAATTGTGATATTTAATTAAGTATAAATTTAAAATCAAATTTATGAAAGGGAAAGGGATGACAAATATACTTACTACAAAATCTGCTTCTGGAATACCAGCATAAGATTTTTTTTGTAATTCAATCTCAATATCTAATTTATTCTTACTTTCCTCCATGTTTACTTGGTTATGTGACTATGAAATAGAATTATATCGAACATACAGAATCGATACATTTCCTTTTTCCTTGGAACGTCAATGCACAATCGAAACTTTTTTATCGATATATCGATGTTTAGAATTTAGAAATGCATAAGGGGATTAATTTTATACTTATTTTTTAACAATTCAAAAAATTGAAAGATAAAATAGTTTTGTTATTTCTTTCAAAAATAAGAATATCACATCTTATTATAGATATAAATGGATAATAGAATAAAAATATTCATTTTTATCTTTGAGAATAAAGGTATTTATTACATTAATAAATTTAGTGTCACATCTTTTAATTTCGAAAATATATTCACGAATATATTTATTTATTTTATGAACATTTAATTTTTAATAGACAATTATTTGTTCTTATTATCTATAATGTATTTTACATCTTACATCAAGAATGTTAACCAATTATATAAATGAATGGATAAAATTTTAACAAGATCTATCAAAGATAATAAGCAAATTAATTTCTTATTAACTGTTGAAATTAATAAGAAATCAGTACATAGATAATTAAAAAAATCATTCAGGTTTAAATATTTTTGTTTCCTCAATTTGCTTGAATAACTATAGTTTCACAGATATCTAGTTAAAATAATATTTATCTTCGATTGAATGAACCATATTCACAATTTTATTAATTTAATTAAGTATCAGCATCAATAGTATTCGATATAACATTAATTTTCTCTTTCAAAGTAGAATCAACATATTTGTAATCAAGTACATTCTTCAATGCTGTTTTTAATCCTGCAGTATTGTTTAGATGTTGTTTAATAATATCTGTAAGAAATATGCCATGATATATTTGGATAAAATGTAAAAGAGAAAAGTAGGCAATTTTATTAAACGATAAAAAATAATTATATATCATACCTGATTTAATAATACTGTCAATAAAAGAGAACATATTACAAATAATGGGCAATTCTAATTTAGAAGCACTTTCTTTAAAAAACGTACATATAACATTTCCAATGTTATTTTCAATAAGAGCATCTTTCAATTCTATTGGACAGATAGTAGCTAAATAAGTTAAACTTAAAATAGCTTCATTTTGCATTAAAGCATGTTCTGCTAATATCATTTTTATCAGATATTGAGTACCACTATATTTGATAATTATCAGAGCAACATCTTTATCTCTAGAAAGAAAAAGTAACGATGTATTTATAGGAGATATTATTATTAAGATATATAGAATATAATGAAATATAACTTACTTGCTATTATTAATTAGCCATGCAAGTAAACGATGAGCTTCACCTTGTACTCCTGGGTGATCATCTGTACCACACCATACCACGGTTCTTTTAATAAGATCTTCTTTTTTCCCTAAAGATATAGCAGCTTCCTCTACGTACAGAGTTTTAAAAAGTACAGCATAATGGCAATCAATGTATGCCACAAAACAACTTCACATGCTTTCAAATCAAAACATTTTTAACGTACTTTGTCCATCGATTACAATTCTCAGAGTTCCCAATAATTTGAATACTATTGGAAAAGTTGGTATATCCAACATAGGGTATAAAATGTCAATTAAACCATCCTTTAATATAATAGGTTTATTATCAATCGGAATGACAAGATTATGAAGAGCACTCAGTAAGGCATGCTGAAATCTAATATCACTATTTTTGCTATCATTTTTCTGAATTAATTGTAATAACTTCTTATGAATATCCTGTTCTACCATTAGCTTACAATGGGTGTATGTGCGTGCAAAATTTCCCATAGCTAATACAGCCGTTACTTGAAAATCTTCGTCATTGCTATCTAACCATTTGACAAAATTGTTGTAAACTGTACCTTTACCATTATCATATAATATGTTCATACTATTATCTAAAAAAATATTAGGAATATTTTTCATTATGAATTTTATCAATAAGAAATTACAATTGATATTTACCTCCTGTTAATATCAAAACAATTAAATTACATGCAACTTTAAGAACAGATCTTGTTTCTTCACTTGTACATTGTGGTCCATGAGTTTTTATAAGCTTTAAAAGTAATTCAGGAATGTTTGCTTCTGTAAGGAATAGTTTAATCTCATCTGCAATAAAAATGACAGAAAACAATTATAAAATTATGAAATACATTTTACTTATCAGATATGTATTTGTATTTTTTTTATATATATAATAAATTACTTTACCGTCATCAGCTTGATCATAGAGAAGTTCTAAACACATTTCAGATATTTCCAGAGATGTACTATTACTTAATATGTTTACTATAATTTTAATTAATTTTTTATCCAAAAATGTTACATTAGCATCATTTAATACGCCCAATGTCAATAAAACATGTGTGATTGTTTCCTCTGCAGTAGCACCGTCGATTTCTAGTATGTTACAAAGAACTTGAACGATGTTCTCTTCTAATGCCTACAAAAAACATTTATAAATGAATTTTCGATTAAGAATATCATACACAAAATTGAGCTCTACTATAATATTTATAATATTTTCAAACCTGTTGTTGCAAGGATTCTTGATCTACAAGAAAATTCCATAGTAATCCACTTGCCACTTTTCTTAACGTATCGGCACTTTCGGTATCTTTTAAATCGGTTGCTTTTTTCAACATTTGTAAAATATATTTTAAGCCATCTTTTTCCTTAATCATAACTTTTCCATTTTCTGAAATGATTATGACATGATCATATTACTTTTTTATACAATTTTATAAAGAAAATCCAAAGATTATTATGCATAAACAAATAATAAATTTGTTTTCATTACTATTTTCATAACATATATTCCCAAGAGCTCTAGAAGTTTGTATCAATATATTGATGTTGTCTTCTTTCAATAATTCCATTAACGTTTCTACTATATCTGTATTTGTATATTTTTCTCTTCCCTTATTAGTTTTGGTCATTTCTGCAATAGCTTTTGCTGTTTGTGCAACAATTTCTTTAGATTTGTCCCTCAACAACATTAAAATAGTATCATTAGGAAGGAGGTCTATTACTTCTGAAAACAGTATTTAATACTTACATATTTTTTTCATAAATAAAGATTATATATTATTCGATTAAATATAAGACCTTGGATTGAATTTTCCTTAATCAAAGAATCCAATATTTGCATGACATCAGTATTTTTGCTTTTTTCGGTTTCATTTCTAATTTTGATAAAATTTCTCAGATCAGCAACAATTGTAACAATGTTATATTGACTGTCTCCTACAATGAAATATTTTCTAGATTTATTATACAAAGTGTGACTTAAGTAATTCATAATTCAGTTTCTTAGGTATATATGTCATTTATATAATATTTAAAAAAAAGTAAATTATTTAAAATCAAATTACCTTCCATTTACGCTTCAAGATTCACTTTTTGTCAAATATTCAATATATATTGGAATGTAAGTGTATATGGAAGCTACTTAGGCTTTTCTCATGCAAATTCTATTACTGATACGCAATGGCGGTACATTTAAATTCTAATGAATGTCGATAATTTACCAGCTATTAAATAAATCCTACTAATAGACAGCTTATTTAATTTACGTTATAATAAAGTATTTCTTAAAGATAAATAATAGTTTATGTTACAGAATATTATTTACATTTTAAAATATTTATTACAAAATTTTTTAAAATATAGATTTTTGTAGATGGCGCTTATTTTATTAGAAATCTCTCTCTCTCTCTCACACACCCATCACCACACACGCGCGCGCACGACGTAACACATGACACATGCATTATGGTAACCATATTGAAATAGTGTGTACTTGGATATGACAGTACTTTTTCATAATTGTTAATCCATACATGTTTAAGTGAATTTTATCCTTAGAACATTTTTTTTTTTTCGGAGTCAAGTATAATTTGTAACTATTTTTAATTATGGCTTACTTATATCAACCTGATTATGTTCGTTATATGTGTAATTGTGGTTCTTTAAAGCCTATTTCAAAAATATATTTTTGTCGGCATTGTTTAAAGATTCGATGTGGTTACTGTGTCTGTCAAGAGGTATGTCATTTCTTTATTTTAATTTAATTTCAATGCTATTCAAAGAAATTATATACTGATATTATCTTATGTGATCGTGTGTGTCATTTTAAAATTAATGAAAATTATTCTAAAATAGGTTGATTTATATTACTGTCCAAATTGTATGGAAAATTTACCCTCGTCAGAAGTTCGCCTCAAGAAAAACAAGTAAGATCTTGATTTAAATAATTGATGTGTATATAATAATCTAATTATTAATCCATTTATTTTATTAATAGATGCTCAAACTGCTTTAATTGTCCTAATTGTTTTCAAATGTTGTCTACGAGAGCGGGACATGTCCCATTAAAACCGACAACGAAGGAAGGCGAAGATTCAAAAGATGTTAAAGTTGTACCTAAAAAGGTTTATTATTTATCTTGTTCTTTTTGTCGATGGAGTTCTAGAGATGTTGGTATTTCAGATCAGACTATGGGTATATAAAATTATTTATTATTTTAATTCTCTATAGTTTATATATTATTAAAATTATAACAAACGTTAATTTTATTATTCTCATTTCATATAGCTTCTGCAAGATGGCCAGAACAAGAAAATCCTCATACTAGAAGAATTAATGCCTTAATAGATTATCATAAGATATTGACATCTATAGAAAAACGACAACGAGAAAGGAAAAAGTTCCAACCTAAACGTTCATTCACACAATTTGTAAGATATTTCTCTTGCATTAACTAATATTCAAAATATAAAATTTATGTATTTAAAATATATGTATAGACAAATGGATCTATAATTGTTTGCAATAATATTTTATTAATATTCTATAGGAATCATTTGGACTAACATCTGCTATGATACATAAATGTATTGTTCAGTCAAGAAAACCTCAGATTCAATTGCAATTGTCCGATCAACCAACTCCTTCTATCGCTTCAGAAGATGTGGAAGAATTACCATTAGAAATATTTACTGAGCCGATAGATATTATGAAAAGTAATATATAACTTCGTTTTGAATATTTATTATTTTACTTCGGTGCTTTTTAAGATAGATATTTATTGAATTTTATTGTTGTTATGATAGTTAGTACTCTAGAGCAACGTTTGCAACACCCTGACATACAAGCAGAGTATGTAAATGAACTAAGACCGCAACGTAGACAATTTTTAGTTAAGAGATCACAACGTTGTAGAGTTTGTGAGCATAATCTTAGTAAACCTGATATATGTCCACAGTCTACAAAATTTAAAATTCAATTAGCTGCATTGTAAGTATAATATTCAATATTAAGTTAATAACTTCATGAAAATTTATTAATTAATGAATTAAACAATGTTTCTAGTTATCATATACCAGAAGTAAAGATTGTTACTTGTGAACCATTATATCCTGGTAAACCTAGTGAATTATTTTTGAAGTTTTGCAATCCAACACGACATCCAACACAAATAACTTTATTTCCATTGGATGTATCAATGGCACCTATTCCTATTGTTGATGTTACAGAAAAAGGAGAAGTTAAAAAAGATGATGTGCAAGTGGTAATAGTTCAGATTAGTTTAAAAAAATATTTAGTAAAAAATATATATTTATAATATAATTATGTCATTTATAACATTATTCAGATAAATGAATCTCTAAACTCAATGCCTTCTGCTGTACGCCAAGGACCTATTATAGAGGAAGTTAAAGCAATTAAAGTTGTCCCAAATGCAGATCTAGTATTGCCTCATAGTTCTTTAATTTTGCCAGCTAGAGATGATGCTGCGGAATATGATGACACAGCTGATACTCACAATTTTCAAGATGATCCAAAGTAAGCATTTATTTTTTATTTATTTAAATATTATTAATCTATAGAGATTGTATATTAAAATTTAAATATTAAATATAAATTTACTTTAATATTTGTTAAATAAACATCTATTTTTATTCAAAGGCTTGTAGTTTGGAGAAAAGGAAACAAAGCAATAGTGAGACTTAATGTTACACCATTTGAAAATGATGAAATAAAAGAAGAATCAGTTATAGTAGGTTTTGTCATGCAACATGGATATGTAAATACAATTACTGCTTTAGAACATAAAGCACCACAAAAATTGGATTTAAAAGTTAAATTATATTTAACTCTTGGGAAACTCTGTGGTACTACATAGAAATTATTTATACTGTATTTTATAAATATATATATTTAAAGATATACTAATTTATTTGCTAACAAATGCTTATAATTGATTCTTTATATATAAGTTATTAATTTTATATGTATTAAAATAGTAACTCTTACGTTTAAATAATAAATAATAAAATGATTTGATTTTTTATTGTATTTACATTTTATTATGGGAGCTAATTATGTTGTAATCTTAGAGAGATTAAGTAGTCTTGACAACGCAATATGTATTTTTTTATATTTTTATTATTGAAAAGGAGTTAACCATGTATGCATATAAGATCATTTACAATCTGCGACCACGACGACCTCCCTTTCTACGAGTCGAATCTGATGGAATAGGAGTTACGTCTTCAATGCGACCAATTTTCATACTAGAACGCGCAAGAGCACGCAATGCAGACTGTGCACCAGGTCCAGGTGTTTTTGTTTTATTTCCACCTGTTGCTCTCAACTTAATATGTAGTGCTGTGATACCAAGAGATTTGCACTTTTCTGCAACGTCCTAAGAAAAAGATATTTTTACTTAGTATTCAGATAATGTTATCAAGTAATAACAAAAAACATTACAAATATGTTTTTGTATCATTCTAGCAATAAAAATATGCATTTACTACACATATTTTTGAATACGAGAATGAAATTTGATATTCCACAACATGAACGCTCATTGGACTGTATATATTTATGACCAAAGTGCTGCCTAGGTGTGGTATTAAAAAATATACTTAAATTCAATGTATTTACCTGTGCTGCAAGCATAGCAGCATATGGTGAAGCCTCATCACGGTCAGCTTTTACTTTCATACCACCAGTAACTCTAGCTATAGTTTCCCTAAAATAAATATATGCAATGAAGCAAACATAATATGTGAATAACTCTATATATATAAATATAAAATATATATAAAAGATTTTTTACCTTCCGGATAAATCAGTCACATGGACAAACGTGTCATTAAAACTTGCAAAAATATGAGCAACGCCGAAAACTACTTCTCCCTCACGAACTTGTGGACCAAGGGAGACCTGCACTTCTTCTTTTTGAACCTTTCCTCGTTTAGGTGGCATGTTTGTAAAACTGAACAATATAACAAGTGTTATGTTTATATGTATACTTAGATGATTTCTGAAAATTTACTGTTGTAAGTTATATTCTGATGCTTTCAAAGAGAATGAAAGTAATAGCAATGCTGCACGAATTAAATCCGTCTACATCCATGTTTCACATAATGTAAAAAGAAAATCTATTTAATTACAATTTAATCAAAAAATTTTCTTGTTTATGATCAATGCACAATTTTTGTATAGAATACTTATTGTCTACACAATTATCAAAAAATTGTACCTTATACGATTTCTAGCACACGTTCATCGAAATCGGATATACGAGAAGACATATGCTTCATTTTAAATCTAATATGTGACGCTAGAGAGCGTTTAAAGATATGTTGTATGCAGTCATAGACGTATGCCTGCAGTTTTCAATCGGTCGACCACCACGGTGCACTTGGTGCTGATTGGTGCATTTGGCGGCGGTTGGTACACTTGGTAGCATGTCCACGGCTATTAGTGGTCGTCGGATATAAACGGAATATTTTCATTGGTTACATCATTATTTGTACATACATTGGTACGACTGTAATATTTTATGTTAAATTTTGGATTGGTACTACTGTTATGCAGCTGGTAGCAAACAGACGCCATTACGTTTTCTGATTTCTTGCAGAAAAATTTGTGTATACATTGAAAAACTTAATTTACAAAATAAAAATAAAGTCAAAAGTTTAGTGATTATCTTACAAGATTATACTTACTCAATATTGAGGTTAGTATTATAATGATATTTAAATATTTTGTAATGTTATACAGTCACATTTAATTATTATATTTACGCATACAATATTATCGATATTAACCTTACTATTTTACCAAATTACAGCTGATTTTTATTTTGATTTTTTTTTTTTTTTTTTTTTTTTTTTTTTAAAAAAATCCTGACGAACAGTAGTTTTAATTGTACGAGCGATACAAGTCGTGATGGTAGATCACACAGAAGTTCTAAAAGGAAACGAGAGTATAGTCTCGTTCAGGATAGACGAAATAGTAGGAAAGAAACGTCGAGCA
>NW_014569703.1:208447-211699 GCF_001313835.1 Polistes canadensis | reverse complement strand
ACCTTACTATTTTACCAAATTACAGCTGATTTTTTTTTTTTTTTTTTTTTTTTTTTTTTTTTAATAAAGAAATGCCGTCGAACAGCAGTTCTAATGGTAGCAGCGATGAAAGTCGTGATGGTAGATCACACAGAAGTTCTAAAAGGAAACGAGAGTATAGTCTCGTTCAGGATAGACGAAATAGTAGGAAAGAAACGTCGAGCAAAACAAAAATCCACAAAGATTCTAGAAGTGGAAGAGATGTACATAAGAATAATAGAGATTCAAGAAAAGATGGCAATGAAAGGACACATCGAGAGAGAGACAGAGACATGGATCGGGATTGGGATAAACGAGAGCGGCTAGAGGATTCCAGATCCAGTTTCCGTGATTATTCTAGGAGGCAAGAGGATAGGCAGAATAATAAAAGAAGATACGAAAGATCACAAGTAAGAAGGGAAGATGTTCGATCAAAACTAAATGAGAACGAGGATAAAACAGTAGCAATGAAAAATACATGTGAGTCTGATAGAAGACAAGAAAAGCATGATAGACCAAATAAATTTCAAGCAGACGATTTGAATAGAAATAAAGAACAAGAACTGCAATGGGGTAAACAATATTCAAAGGATAAATCAAAGCCGGTGCCTCAAGATAAAGAGAAACCTAGTTTTGAACTATCTGGGAAATTGTTAGAAGATACAAATATAGTTAATAATGTTGTAATTAAGTATGCAGAGCCATCAGATGCAAGGAAACCAAAACGAAGATGGAGATTATATCCTTTCAAAGGGGAAAAGGCTTTGCCCACTCTTTATGTTCATAGACAATCTGCATATTTGATGGGTAGAGATAGAAAAGTTGCAGATATACCAATAGATCATCCATCATGTTCTAAACAGCATGCAGCTTTACAATATCGTCTAGTTTCATTTCAAAAAGAAGGTGGAAGTGAAGGAAAAAGGATACGTCCATACTTAATTGATTTAGATTCCGCAAATGGAACTTTTGTTAATAATGTAAAATTGGAACCAAGAAGATTCCACGAATTGTTGGAAAGAGATGTACTGCGTTTTGGTTTTAGTTCTCGAGAATATGTTTTATTACATGAATTCAGTAAAGATGATTCATTAGATGACGATGTTCCAATGCCCCAAACAACCTAGAAAACACGAATATTGTTATCAATGTTTTGTATAAGACGTTTTGGATGGATCTGTAAAATGTATATTATGTAAAATTATAATAGATTCAAAAATTTGTACTGTAAGAAATTATCAATCATGAGATTAAATGAAAGCATAATTTCCTACATACATTTGGCCAGAATATAATTACATAATTATTGGAGTTGTAAATTTTGAACGAATAATGTGATGTATTCTTTATATTCTCTTTGAATAGTAAAAATGTAAAATTTATTAGCAAATTTCTAATATTGTGTTGGCAAGTATGAAATTTGTAGTGAGTTATATCCAGAAATTTCATACTTGATGACCCAGTATATATGAATGGTTTGGAAGAAGCCAATAGGCTTGCATAGTTTTCAATTTTTGTGTGATGGAAGAAGGACCTATATTGCATAAATAATAATTTCACTTGTTACTCTTTTTTTGCTCTCTTGAGAAATTTCCAATATATAACAGACTTTTCTTCCAAACACTTTTATTCATATATATATAAAAGTATCTAATAAGTAGATATTAATTACTTAACAAAATCTGTATATGTTTAGTTCTTTTTCTTCAAATAGTATAATTTAAAATTCGTTGGCGAATATATTTGTGAATATATATTTATGTATAATAGGTATTCGCGTAGTTCAGGTGGTAGAGCGTTTGTTCTGAAAGAGAAAGGTTTTGCATACAAATCTTGGTCTAGACGACTCGACGCTCAAATTTTTTATAAGCTCTGTTTGAAGAATCCGCTATTATGTAGGATTTTGTATTATACCTATATTAAATACTTCTACACAATTTGTATATTTCTAGCTTTTTTTCTTCATATAGTATTTATTTAAAATTCGTTAGCGAATTTATGTATATATATATAAGTATATATATATAATAAGTAACTATTGAAGACTTATACAAAAATTATATATCAAAATTGTAGTTTTAAAATTATCAACTAAGTAAAAATTAAAAAAAGGAATTCTTTTTTAACTTAGAGAAGCATAATAAAAGAAAAATTACTTTATTCTCACATTTTATTAATGTATATTAAACAAAAAGTACTATTGTTTTAATAATTATACACACAACCAATATAACAAAAAAACATACATTTAATTTACTATTAAAAAATGTGAATTTCCAAAATAAATAATTTCATGTATTCCATGTGTGTAAATAATTCTATTATAGTCCTCAAACATGGCCGGCTCAAAGTCATACATAGCGTGACGCGGAAAGAACTTATGGGACAACCAAATACATAGCGTTGCGCAGAAAAAACTTATGGGACAACCTAATAATTACATAAAAATAATAAAAATGCTAAAATAAGAACGTTTTAATCTTAGATTTTATTTATTAGCTGCATTATTCCCTTTATACACATGCGTAACGTTCAAAAAGTCTCATATAAACAACTTTTAATAAAAGTAATTTCATAGAGGACAACGTCTCATTTCAACGGTGTATTTCGAAGGGGACGGTACATAGATCATATAATCCGAGCTTTTAAACAACAATAGACATTTCTATCGATTAATTAACAATTATTTTAATATTCTAATGCACTCTTTTTATATTTCAGATTGTTTAAACATATATGTACTAGTATAAGCATTACATACTTATTAGCATACTTTAAATATTAATTGATTTCGATGTGATATTCTTTTCGACTAAAATTTCCCCCACTGAAGTCACCACTGCACAGGAACGTTAAAACAAATATACATTTGTTTATTAGAAATGAAAAAATACTAAAATCAGATCGTTATATTCTTAAATTTTATTGATTAGATGAATTATTTCCTTTATACACATGCGCAACGTTCGGAAAGTCATATAAACAACTTTCAATAAAAGTAATTTTCTAGAGGACTTTGACTCAGTCTAACAGAAGACTTCGAAGAAGACGGTGCTCCTAACATATATTCCGAGCTTTTTAACAACAATAGACATTTCTATCAATTATTTCACAATTATTTTAATAATCTAATACACTCTCTTTATATTACAGATTGTTTTAACACATATGTACTGTTTTAAGCATTAAATATTTAGTAATATATTTTAAATAGAAAATAATTGTAATATATTT
>NW_014569703.1:186183-208181 GCF_001313835.1 Polistes canadensis | reverse complement strand
TTATTTATATTGTAGAATAAAGAAAATAATTGTAATATATTTATATTTTATGTTTTTAGAGAGATGAATTTTTTAAACTTGATTTCGTTACTGGTCTCATATATAAACATCAAATTTTTCGTTAACTCACATTGTTTTTTAATCTCGTTTAAATTATCTTATTTGCTTTAAATTATATTCGGATGTGGACATCTTCAGGATGCACATCCCTCGTGGGTCTTCAGAAGCGGTTACCTCCTTGTGGTTAGACCTGGGTAATGGTGTTTTACTTTCAGTATAATGTTTATCATATTTTATATGATATACATTCCATTGCAAGTAAAATCCAGCCAAAGACCGCTTACCATAAACATTATAATTGTAATTAGTTTCTTCTAAATCCCTAATTAATATCGAAATTCCTTTACTCTTTTTTTTTCTTGGTTCCTTTTTATCCATTTAATATACAGAAACTAATTACCTTATAATGTTTTTTTTTAATAACTTTTATATATTTACAGATACCAGGGAGTAGTACAAAATTGTTGAAATTTTATTTTCGTTTTACTTCCTTTTTTTCAAAAAAAAGATGCATCTCATTAATTTTATCAAAATTTATTTTGCAAGTTCATGGTAGAATATACAAACACGAAACAATTAATTAAAACTAATTAATGCCTTGGAGTATGAAAAATGGAAATGAATATTTCTGAATCGAATGAGTTTAGTCGATCAATTAACACGTTTACAATTTTATTATATTTTGTAATTTTTTCAAATTTATATATTAAGTAAGATATGCAAAAGTTTATATATATAATCGAATAATTGGTTAACATTAATAATATAATAATGATTATAATAATTTTCGACATATCAAATTATTATATAATAATATATGATGGTGTCCGTTGCATGTTTGAAATGAATCATATTCAAGTTAAAAAACCTGAGTATTCATTCGACTCAGAAAACTTTAGATATTCGATCTTATTGAATTATTCTAATAGTTAAAATCTTATTTCATGGGATATTATAGATAAGTAATTATAATTAGATAAATGTGATTTTGTAAAGAAAATCCTAATGGTATTTTTAACATTCGCAAATGAAGAACGGATATGAATGAAATTCTACAATTTATATAATGAGTATCCATTTCTATTTTACCTAATCTAAATTTGATTAGTATTTACAAAAGATATGTATACATGTCTCTATATAAAATAAAACCATAGTCTTTTTATTTTACATTTTGTATTTGCGGCACTCATGGAAGGTGAAAAAATGGCAGTGTACTGGCTAGAGTTTTGTTTTTTTCAACTCTTTTTACGCTGTCAATCACATACATACAATATTTATAATTTATGCGATTTATATTTAATCATTTTATTTCTCTATGTTTCATTTTAAACAGATATAAAGAAACTATTAACGCGATAAAAGTGCAATAAAAATGTTCATTTTAATATACATATATCCTATTTATAACATGAATTATCAACAATTGATAAAATGATAGTAAATACATGTATACGTATTTTATTTATTGTACAAATTTGATTGCGACGCGTGTATATTTATATATATATATATATTTTATTACTATGATTGGAAATTTTTGGATTAAAAATATATTTAATCCGTTATTCATTTGTTAAAACTAACAACGCGAATAATATATAAGATGAAAATAATGTGCAATAAAATCGAAGGGAAATTGCACCTTTTCAATAAATCGATTTTAATCGAAGAATATAAGTTTCAAACGTACAAAGGTGTTAGCGATTTCGTACGAATTTGATGCAGGTACACATTAATAAAGTGTTCAATATAAAAGTTGATATATATATATATATATATATTCGTATTTACAAAATACAATATAGAAAGAACCGTTTTACGATCCGTTAACTTTAACAGTGTCCGTATTAATGTTCGTATAATTAACACTGTTATTACTATCCTCGATTATTGGCGTTTGCCTTAATAAATTTAATAATGCACTATTTATCACTAAAGGAATATTAGCTTTACCACCTTGCAAGGTGGACGGTGTCCTTTGTAATTTCGTTAAATTATTGTTTTTAATGCTATTATTATCACTGACATCTACACTTTCATCCTGTCTCGTGGCATTGTTCCTCGAAGAAACGTTTTGTGAATCTTTCGTAATCAAATTCGTACGATTAGTAGAAGAAGCCGGTGATTGATTTGTCTTCGTATTATTAATTAACGATTTATCATTTCTTTCCAAATTCATTTCCGAATTTCTTCGTTTTAACGTGTTACATCGTTTGAATTTTAATTGTTCGTTAATCGATGAATCTCCAGTAAAACTTGATCGGATTTTAGAGTTTCTTAATTTGAACGTGTCTAATGTTTTACATCTATCAGTCATGTTTGTTTCAAAAATAGTTTCCCTGCAAGGTTCCGATGACGTTATCGATGATCTTCGATCCTTAATCCCATTTTTTAAGAATTCCTTGAGTTCACGGGAATCAACTAAATTGTTAACTTCCAATCTTTTTTGAGAAATTTTATCTATATTTATTAAGTTTGGATTAGAAATATGAATAGATCGTGGAACCTCGTATTCGGTAACTCGATTTTCTCTTAAAACAACCTCGTCATTATCCGCTAATAATTCTAAATATTTTGGCACACCGTCTGATTGCGTTTCAAGCGTGATATTCGATGGGTTTTGAAGGAAAGGTTGCATATCTCTACTTCCTTCCGAACTGCTTGACTTCCAGGAGTTACCTAAGTAAAAGTATAATTTAACAATTAATTTTCTAACCGATTTTTTGTCAGATAAAAAAATTATAATATGAGAGCATGATTCGAATCGTGACGGCAGCTAAATTGTAAATTATTCAAGAAATTATATATATCGAGTTTAATTAACGCAACTTCATTATTAGACACATTTGTATGATACAAAATAAGCTGTTAACGCGATTTATGTGCAAGAGCAAAATGATAGATTTGACAGAATACAAAACAATGTTTTTGTATCTTTTCGATACATTTTTTTTAATTGACAAAATGAAATAATGTATTGCAGAAAATTTGTGTTAAATCGATATAACATAATTCTCTTTTTCTTTTCTTTTTTTCTTTTTATTAAATAATGAAATAGACATGTTTTAATTGTACGTATTGAAACCCACCTGGATTATTGCAATTTTGATTCTCGTCAGCGAAATAAGCCATGTTAGATACGCCTGCAAGCATCAAGTCATGCGATGATCAGTATATTTTCCAAGCATTTTCGCGTTAAATACAATTCATGTATAATTTTCTTTCACATTGAGGGGTTAAGAGGGTTAGAATTTGGGGGGTGTTGTTGAAGGAACGAAAAAAAAGAGATCTCGAATTTTCTTGCGATCCTCTTATTTGTCATCAATTTGATATTGCATTAATCGTGTTAATAATTCGATAATAAAAAAAGAAAAAAGTCATGCTATCGCGTATCTCATACGACAAATAATTATTAGAATTGAAAGTTAGAATTTGAGCATATAAAGAAAATAAGCTTCCAAGCGTATATTACACATGAATTAGAGAAACGATAGATAAGATCTGTATTATACGTAAAAGTACATTTTTATAGCATCGAACGTGCAAAATAATTAATTTGATAACGATCGTGCAATAATAATAACGATAGTAATGAAAAATCGATAAAAACGTTATTTATTTGGCGAGCCGCGAAATTTCGAGTATATAAACAGTCAATGAAATATATATTATGTATATATATATATTAAATTGTTCCCCATAAGTTCTTTCCGCGTCACTCTATGACTTCGAGTCGGTCAATCAAACCTTAAACAACAAATATCAAAAAAAAGGAAAGAACTTATGGAACAACCTAATATATATATATACAGGGTGACCCAAACTTAGATGACCAAAAAACCACGAGTAATTAATTTCATGTGTTATACAATATTCATTTATAACTCTGTAAAGAATTTTTACAGAAAATTTGTATCTTATTTTCAGATGTGGAATGTGAAATTTTAGCAGTTCGGTTGTATCTAAGTTTAAGGGACCCTTTATATATTAAAATATGATAACATATGATCAATTGTTGACGCGTGATGTTTAAGCACAATTTGTAAGCACGTATCATTTATAATTATTTCACTCACCTTTTCGTACCAAGTAATGACCAGCGTGTACCGGACTTAATACGGCATCTTGTGTATTTTTTCGAAGATTGATTATATGTTCGACACAAGTTTTGAAACTTGGTCTGCTATCAGCAGCACCCCAACAACATAACATCAAATGATGTAACGCCAATGGACAATTTAATGGTTGTGGTAATCTTCCACCGTCTCTTACAAGATGTAACACTTCTATATTTGTTCTAGCTTGATAAGGTTGTTGCCCTAACGAAGTAATTTCCCACATTAATACTCCAAATGACCAAACGTCGCTTTGAGATGTAAAGACTCCATCGATCAAGGATTCTGGAGCCATCCAACGAACGGGAAGTAATCCTTCACCTTTCTATAGATAATTTTAATATTCGTCATTTTTCATCTCGATATTTATCTTGAGATTTATTCGTGTATATATATATAAATATATATAATATAATATAAATAAAATATTTCCAAGCATTAATAAAATATATAATATAAATATATATAATACGAATATATATACACGAATAAATATATACACGAATATATATATATATATATATCAGAATTACGTTACTTACTTTTCGATAATAATCATTCTTGTAAATGTCTCTGGCTAGACCAAAATCGCCAATTTTGACAACTCGATTTTCACGATCTCTTGTTGATACCAAACAATTTCTACAAGCTAGATCTCTATGTACAAAGTGAAGTTCTTCGAGGTATCGGCAACCTCTAGCTACGTCCTCGCACATTGCTAAGAGATCTTGTAAACGTAAAGCATAGGGATCTGTAGGTTGTAATGCTCTACTTTCTCTTAAATAACTCAACAGATCACTGGCTTCCATCAATTCTAAGACTAACAATGGCGGATCTATATCTAAACAAACACCCAAGAGCCTCAATACATGTTTGTGTCGGAAATGACTCATGAGTCGTGCTTCTTGTAAAAATTCACTCTTTTCTTGTGCCGAGGCACCTTTTCGAAGTGTTTTTACGGCAACGGGTGTTACTGTTCCAGGACCATCCAATTCTTTGGCATTTCCTTGAAATACCTATGAGTATAAAAAATAGATATTTCGATTATACAAATTTAGAAAATTAGGTGTATATATATTAGTGTTGTTAGGCTTATTGACCTCTCCGAATGCACCACTGCCTAAAAATTTAGCCAACGTTATTTGTTCTCGTTTTATTTTTGGCAGCATGGAATCATCCGGATCGTTTTGCATAGTAGACGCATAAAGTGCATTTGGTTGAACGAAATTACTACGAGGTATTTCTCGTAACGTTGCTAATTCGACGTCTGATACAATGGGAGATAAAACCGCTTTGTTATCATCTTTACGTTGCCTGTGCGCTATTCAAGGAAATATTATTGCATTTTAGCATTTTCTTTTGTTTTGTTTTTTTTTTTTCTTCTTTTATAAATCTTCATCGAAAGTTTAGTATCAATAATAAATTGTAAATCAACTTACGGCATAGAAAATAGCAAAAACAAGCTAGACCGAATACAATGACCGGAATGGTAAAACCTAAAATTAATCCCAATGGTTGCTCAGTTTCTATCAATCCACCTATTGCCGAATTGGTCAAATCGATGTCGTCACTATCTGAACTCCAAGCACCATATCCATAACTATTTTTTGCTCTCACACGAAATCTGTATCTTTGTTTCATGTCTTCCTTGATAGTCCAGTAATTATCTGTTCCATTGTAACATAAAGTCCAAGTATTATTCTCGTTCGTTGCTGTTTTATTTCGTTGGCTGCCATTAATTCTTTCAAATTCCAAACTGTACGATGTAATTTGAGAACCGTGAGCTTGTGCAGCGTCCCAGTTTAATTGATATACCGACTTGCGTTCTATAATTAAATTTGGTGTTCCGGGTGCACTCGGTACGCCTCCTAAAAAGTTGTTAAAACGATTAATGAAGAGCCCAGACTTATTTATAATACGAATTTTTTAAACATGATACTTATTAATTAAAAGTATTTATTACCTTGCGTTTGAAAAGTAGATTTTCCATCCGGTGACCATATAAAATCTTGATCATAATTTGGATATCGAAGTAACAAACGAAATTTGTAAAGAGTACGAGGTTGCAGATTTTGCAACTTATAAATGACTTTTTCGTGATCACTTTCGGATTCATTTGCGATTCGCCATTCTTCCTGAGCAACGTCTTTGTATTCCAAGATATAACCAATCGTTAGATTTATCGTTGGTACCCAGGATAAGATTAAATCGTTTATACTTGCCGATATCAACGTTAGATTATTTGGTTCAGGATACATACTTATCATTTGTTTCTCGCTCTCGCTAAAAACCTCATTAAAATGTGCTGGGTAAGCACGGACGGATATGAAATACACTTGTCCTGGTAGCAATGGTTGTAACATTGCCATGAGTTTATTATTTTTAATACGTTCTGTATCCTTTACCAATTGTTCGCCCTTCTGTCGAACCCCATTTATCAGACCATCCGATCTCCAATGAATCTCATAACTCACTGCAGGTGAATTAAATATCTTTGGTGGCATCCAATATACGGCAGCCAAAGTAGGCGTAAGAACTTTGGCAGAAACGTTTTCTGGTGCACTTGGTGCACCAGCACCCGTTGTCAATATAATACCCGAACTAAACTCCAAATTAGTTTTATTCCATTCAATATAGGTATTGGCTAAGCTTAATTTTATCAAATATCGCGTAAATGGTTTTAAATATTCTATTATATATTCTCTTTCATAAGTTTCATATCGTTTATTTCCTTCCATGTTATCGTAACTTTCACGACATTCTTTCGAATTATTTTCAACGCATTCATAAACATCCATAATATATAAAGTTCTTGGTAAATTGTAAGCTTTACAACCATTGTGAGGAAGAGGTTGTGGTAATTTAACGGTGATGCTATCAGCTGTTTTTTTCACTTCCTCAACGTTATACAACATTCGACGTGGCATCAAACATTCTGGGCTTGGATAAGGTTGCAAAGATTTACCCAGAGCTTTGATACTTCGTACATGGGGAATGTTAAAATCAATTATTTTGTCTTCCAATAGATATTTTTTGTTAACAAGATAAAGCTTCATATTGATATCATCCGTCCAATAAATATTAATCTTGTCAACCGTTAAGGAAGCAAATGGTAAGCTTCCCCTATTCAAGCCTGGATCTATTACCATTTCGCAGATGCATCCATCTATATCGGCATAAAACAAATATCCTTCGGATGATATCCAATAGAGAACCGGATTTTCTGTTTCGGTATTATCTATCGTCATTATCGGCAAGACTAACGGTTGATATGGACAAGAGCAATCTCCCATTTGATTAAAAAACGGTTGAATATTTTCCCCATGGAGATCTGATTGCATTATTACTCCACGATCGTTCTTCGTTGATTCTATCCAATATAAAGATCTAAAAAAAAAACAACAAATTTAAATTACATTTATGCATATATCTCTTATGTATAAAATATTATATGATATTAATATCGTGTAATATTAATCGAAGGAAGATTAAATGTAATCTTCTTACCCCGCGGATGGTAATACATTTAATTTCACGATACGTTCGTTCCTAGTCACTATTGGATGGAACGTTAGAATATTTTTTTGCAACATTGATAAATCCAATTTTAAGATACGACTTTCGTTTTCCTTTTCATTCGTTTCGCTCCAATACAAATATTTCGCTATCCAATCTATGCAAAAACTGTACGCAGTATTGTTAAGTGTCAAAATTTTAGTTGCATGATTTCCCTTTCTATCGTACGATATTAATTCTTGCATTTTATTGATCCAAAATATATTATCTTCTGCAGCTAAGAAATCTATTTCAACGGCTGCTTGTCGTGTAATAGTATGATTGTTCGTACTGTGATCCAAATCAATTATGTTTACGGAGTCTGTTGTTGCGACTAACAATTGTGGTACAGGATTTTCATTAGCAGTTGATACCCCAATTACATCGGTGTAAGGGCCAGGTCCAATAATCGTTCTGGCACGTACTTGAAAGTAATAAGTCACGTTAGGCGATAGATAATTAACTTTGTATTCCAATTTATCAGATGGTACGTTAGATTCGTCGCAAACGTGTATATCAGTATGATTTGCTATTTCGTTGAACCAACATTGAACGGTGTAACCCAGTATCACTCCATTTTCAAATTTTGGCCTATTCCATCTATAACAGATGATGAATGAATATTTATTTCAAAAACAACAAAATATTTAGATCAAATGAAATACATATAGTGGTGTATCATTTTTACCTAAATTTGACAGCAGTTTCCATTTTTTCGTTAAGCGGTTCTTTATGGTTTTCTACAAACAATCTAGGATTCGTTGGTTCGGATGGAAGGCTTTGCGGTGATCTTAATTTTTTTCTAGAATGATGTGCACTTTCCCAATACGTAAAAGCTTTAACAGTTACCTCCAATAAAGAATACGGTTCTATACGTTCCGAATTATTATAAGGCATGGAAGTTTCGCTAGTTATTTCGGGATTCGAATTGGTATTGATGTAATCAACAAATTTAACTTCGTAAAAAACCGTTCCATAATTGATATTGTCTACTGGGTCCCAAGATACGTTGAATTTTCCTGAAGTACCTTCGACTCTGATACTATCCAGATCAACCGCATTTGGCAAAACGACAACGCTTTCTGATGTAAGATTATTTGGATAACCGTGAAGAGCTGGGTCCATGACAGCAACCATTCTTAAACCTGACAACGTGATACCGTTAATAATAGCTGTGTTTTGTCCGAATAAATCACCGATCACTGCGTTTCTGTCATCTTGCAGCCACAATAAATGTTCCGAAAAATAACACAGAGGTCCTTGAATATTCGGGTGTTGCAAAGCTGAAACCTATGAAATAAAAATCATTTGTGAGCAATGAACGAACAATCGTATTGTTCTGTTGGATTTTTTAATTGTTTAATTTATTAATTAAACTAACTTTTTCCGGTATGATCTTTTGATCCATTGGTATTCTTTCAGAAGTAGGTGCGCGATAAACTATAGATCCACTTTCGTAGCTTCTTACTATCCAATATAAATAACGATGCTCGGTATCCAAAGTTAAACCCATCACTTGCTTCCCATTGAATATCTCATCAGAGTGATAATATCTTCTGTCCTGTCCGTTTAAGCGTGCTACTTCTACAGCGTGACCGGTCGACCAATACAAGTATGCTTCTAAAGAATCGATCATAAGTTCTTTAACGATCGCTAAAATTGACATGGGTTCTTGTTGGGTGCCATTCAAGTTAGCTCTTGTTATCTGTAATATGATGTATAATCATTTAATGATTTGGTGTTACGTGGAATTATATATTATTTTCTATTTATAAATTGAATAAAAGTTCCTTACAATTTGTTGCTTGGGATTAGCCCAATATAATTTTTTTGATATCCAATCTACAGCCACGCTACCAACTGAATGAATGTTTAATTTCGTTTTTACATGGGTTGTAAAGTTATATTGATATAAAGCAGAATTATTCCCTACGATATATAACATATCTTTGTACCAACTGACATCTAATATGTGATAAGTATTTTCGGATTCTTTTAAACTCGTTTTGTATATCAAAGTATCTATGTTTTCTCCAGTCACATCACTTTTCAATAAACCTTCGTTCGCTGACCATAGGATAGATGCACGCGACCCATTCCTAATTGTTTCAAAATAATGTTTATCTACGAAAATTGAACGTTCTTATTTTAAGCACATCTACAGATTGAGTATCTTACCTCAACGTACGCCCACGGAACTCGGTTGACCATGGACCCCTGCCTGCAGTTGTGTAAGCAGCTGCTTTAATAGAATATTTGGATTTTTCTCGTAAATTGTGTACTGTGTGCGATGAACCGGCTATCTCATTTTGACGAATTGTCTCGCCGGTAGACTCGTCTTTGATTTCCAACTCGTACGACCAATTTTGCCATGCACCCTTACCCTGGCCACCCAACAAATGTGGTACTTGCCAAGACACTTTGGCCCTTTCAGCACCTAAAACCGCTTGTACACCCGTAGGCGGGTTTACTGGAACTGGAACGGGTTGACTGGCGTCCATTAAAACGTTCACGCTTACAAACGAACCATCCGATCTAAGAAGAATAACACATTAGCATAGGAATTATTGAATAATCAAGTTACTTTTTAAAAAGTATATTTAATTTTTTCCACCTGTCCGGATATGCATTATGAAAGTATCTGTTCTTTCCGGAATGATAGCCCTCGGTTAAAACCTCTTCCCCATTTGTCCAATAAAATAGACCATTAGCCATCGCCAAGGAGAGTACGTTCTTGAATTTAGGTTGCTGCGTGTTAGCACGCAAGTTTAATACTTCCCGTCCGTCGAGCGATACCGACATTACCGTATTTTCCGTTTGATGGGGTACTAGTAGTCGGAAATTCGTATGATCTACGGTAAATGCTCCTAAGTGTGCATCCTCTAGAATTAGATACGGCTGAACCTGTACGGTGTATTCGATTGCATAAACATTATAGTTTTCTCACCATCACAATTATATTTATATTTAATTATAATAATATTTGAATAAAAGCGTGTTAATTGTTCGTTTTACCTCGTGTTTAACTCCGTTACTAATATCAGCTAAATCCAATCTATACAATCCTCCTCTGGTTACCCAAAAAAGATAACCATTATAAGGATCCACTTCGATGTGAGATGGTCGTGTCAAGAAACCAGCCATAGCAACGGTCAAACCTTTACCATCCAAATTACATCTTGCTATTTGCCAAACTGTTGTAGAATGTTTCACTTCTCCTAATACATATAATTGTAAATTTAACCAATCTACGGATAAACTTAATGGCTTGAAATTAGCTTCGCTCGGGCTAAGTATCATTATTCGTTTTGATGGTTCTAAGATAGACGTTCTGTACACGCATCCAGTAGAATCCGAGACAAATAATTGAGCAGAGGCAACATGAATGGCTACTCCACGAATGATACTTGATGTTCGATAAACCACGCTGGGTTCGTCTAACATATCGGCACCTTGTTTCATCACAACGTGTTCACCACCGAGTATGAGAATTGGTTGTTCCGTGTCCTTCACTGAATTTTTAACGACAATTTTGTAAAACCCTTTTATTTTTAATTTGATCAAATCAAGAGGTATATTAATATATGTACCTGTAGGTTCTGGGTTGGTTGATATATGAATCGTTGCAGGTGGCCCTTCCCCTACACTGTTTCGCATCGTAACACTTACAGAATAAGTTTTATTTGGTTTGAGATTTTGAAACATATAATGATCCGTGTTCTCTGAAGCTGGTATGTCCTGTTGATATATGATAAGATATATAAATGATTCAATTATTTCATATATATATATACCGTGCAAAAATTCCCGTTATCAGCCCAATTATGTTAGAAAATTACCCGGATGCGATTTGGGGGGAAAAAACGCCATGCCAGAAACATGTGTAGTAAGGAAATTTTCATTCGATAGATCAGAAAAATGTGTATTATTGAAAAAATATATTATTAGTGTAATATGATGTGTTCGTTATTTCGATAAGCCAATATTTGTGAATGTTATTAGAATGCAATAGTTTATATATTGTTACATTTCTATCATAATATTTTAACCATTTGTGTCGATCGATTAAATGAACTATACTTCGAGCGAGAGCGACGTATCTTTTTCCCCCTTTTTGAATAATTTAACTCGAACAAATAAATGAATACAATCGATTTCTATGAATAGACATGCAATAAGATTCCTGATGATTTTCCACAGCAAATAAAATAGCACACCTACCCGTATGTGGTGAAAAATGAAAAATGTATTGGTTTTTTGAATTTTAAAAATGACAATACTTTTACGTACGCACATTTGCGAGAGAAGATATAAGAGAAAGAAAAAAAAAAAGAATAAAAGAATAAAAGTTAAGGAGAAAGATATTATGGGTTGAAAACGGTTGGGGGGTTAGATTTCGAGTTCTGGCGTGGCGTGTACCTTAAGCTGGGAGTGATCAGCCCCTTGCAGACGCAGTACATAAGACAAAAGTGGCCCATTTGGAAAAGGGCCTGGTTCCCAAGACACAGAGACACGGCAGCTGTCTACTGCTGCTGCCCTTACAATTACCGGTGGTGACGATGGCAAACCAGCAGCTAATGTTAATATCACCACACTCGGTGCAGAAACTATTGGCTCTGGATTGTGCGTCCATTTTAAGATCATAGCAACGCGAAACTGTTCGACAAAGTATAATCAAATGATTATTATTAAATGATTCTCTCATCGATTATTATCTTCTTTTATTAAAGTTATACTTCTTTTGGCGCGCGCGTCTTGGAAAGTGAAGTTAAATGCGACCGAAAAATCAACACCACGAAGTTGTCGATATTTACGATGCGCGGGAAAATTGAAATTATTTTTGAGGTTATGTAGGTTATATTCGTTTTGATACGCTAAAGAAGAATAACTTTTTAATCAGTTTTATTTTCTTATATTTTCTTTTCTATCGAATTCGAATAATTAAATATAAAACTTACTCTGTATTTTGTATAAGGTTGTAAATTTTCCACCAATATTTGATCGTCCTCGCCCCATGTTTGATTTCTACAATATTGCCAAGTCTCAACCAATTCCTCGTACCTCCATTGTACCAGATAAGATATTCCACTGATACGTCGATCTATATTAACGTCCTTCCATTCTAATCTCAACGAGGTCGCCGTCAAAGAGTCCGCCACCAGTGCGGGTGCTGCAGGTACTCCTATCTTCGCTAATTATTAACAAGAGAACATCACTCGTGTACGTATCCGTGATGATCACACTTTCGTTCCTAGATTTTTTTTTCATTTTTTTCTCATTTTTTTCTCTCGAAAAACAAGTCAAATCTTTCAAGCGGATAAAATTAATCAAGCGCGTTGTTATAAAACGAAATAATCAACTTCTCCAATGGTCGTCCATTATTAGCCGTTTGCGTTCGTGTAGGCAGCAAGTACGAAGAAGAAAAAGAAGAAGAAGAAGAGTACTCTTGTATTTAAGTACTATTGTGCAACACACATTATTATTCGTTACTGCAGTTTATTTTTGTCGTCGCCATTAGACAATGCACCATCGATATTATTAACTTTCATTTGTTAAAAATATTATTTATGGTTTTATCTTCAGATCGTTAATAAATAATCTTTCGTAGCAACTATACGCGTCAAATAAAGGAAGATATAATTTTTTTCCTTTCGCAAAATTCATATACGCGAATTCCTAATTACCTATATTAATGTTCAATGTTCAATGTTACTTGGTGGAGATATAAGTTTTCCTCGAGGAATGATATGGAAGAGCAAGAACGTTTGGAAAAATTGAAAGAATACAATATTATATTGGACGAATTGAAAGTTGTATTTTTAAAAAAGTGGAAAGAAAAACAGGAACAGAATGGTAAGCTCGATGATTTCGAGCAAATTCGTACTGTCGGTACCGGTGCTTTTGGACGCGTCCTATTGGTTAAACATAAAGCTACTTCTGTTTTCTATGCCATGAAGATATTACAAAAGGCACGTGTCGTGAAGTTAAAACAAATCGAACACGCTTACAACGAAAAAAAAATATTGCAATGCATTAAATATCCTTTCATAGTTTTTATGGAATTTTTCTTCAAAGATAATTCGTATCTTTATATGGTGTTACCTTACATTAGCGGCGGCGAAATGTTTACTCATTTAAGACGTATGGGAAGATTCGACGAATCATTGTCAAGATTTTATGCTGCACAAGTTGCATTAGCTTTGGAATATCTTCATCATTGTAGCTTGATTTATCGTGATTTGAAACCGGAAAATATATTGATCGAATATACGGGTTATATTCGTGTAACAGATTTCAGTTTTTGCAAGATGATCGAGGGTAGAACCTGGACGTTATGTGGTACACCTGATTACCTTGCACCAGAAGTTGTATTATCGAAAGGTTATGGTAAAGCCGTTGATTGGTGGAGTTTCGGTGTACTGATATACGAAATGAATGCAGGATATCCGCCATTTTATGCTAACGATCCGATGAAGATTTATGAAAAGATAGTTACTGGCAAATATAAGCATGCTCATCATTTTGGGGATGATCTCAGAGATATCGTTAAGAATATGCTTCAGGTTGATCTAACTAAAAGATATGGAAATTTAAAAAATGGTACTGTCGATATTAAAATGCACAGATGGTTTCGTACTACCGATTGGAATCAGATTTATTATCAAAAAATACAACCGTCGTTTATACCGAAATGCGATTCCCCCGGTGATACCAGTAATTTCAGTATTTACGACGAGGAACCATTAAGGATAGACGTTGTCGATCATTATGCTAAAGAATTTGCGAATTTTTGACTTTAGATTTAAGTATCGTCTGTTTTTATAAACGTTGCATCGAAGATTTGCATCGAATATTTGCATCGAAGACTTGCATCGAAGATTTAAAAGAAACAAAGGGAAATAATAGAAATATGAATATTATAATCATTCGTGAATTTACCTTTATATTGTTGAGCGTATCGATTCATTGCATCGTGACAACCCAAAACGCAATACAATTGCTTCGGTGGTAACAATTCTTGAGTTCCATTCTGCAATAACCAAGATTATACATATACAATTGTATTCAATAAAAGAACAAAAAAAAAAGGATATATTAAGATTTCATTAGTTTTATATTAAAATAACAAATCTGATTCAATTAAATTTCATTGTTTTACCCGTTATATCTCGATAAAATTGAGCTAACATACTAACGCAAACGGTTTGACAACTTGTTTCGAGCGCCTGTTGCCATGCCTCGCATCCTCTGGTGCACTGTAACAGAAGAAAATAAATAACAAAAAAAAAACAAAACGACAAAATATATTAATCGTGGGAAAAGGTTTATTTAATATTACGCACGCGTACCATTTTCATTTCAATAATCGTACACCGAGACCGTGAGAATCGTCGGAAATTGAAATTATTCGACCTTAATTTTATTTATTCTATCTTAAGGGGTTACATGGATTTACACCGGGAAAGAATAGTATATTTTCAACAATTTTTTTTTCTATATAAAAAATGGAATTCTTATTCAAACTTTTTATAGTATTGAAGATACATATTTAAAGAACATTTTCTGAAATTTTGATTGAAAAATATTTTAAACTCAGCCATTGCGACGTCATTTTCGGTGACCCCACCGAAAAAAAGTGTTTTCGCGTTGACAGCAGAACTTATAAACGGTGGGAGATTTTCTGTTGAAAAAATAGAGTCTTTTAGTGAATACTTAAAACTAGAAATTGGACGAAGGAAAAAGAAAAAAATTGAAATTTGGATTTTTGGCAACGTTTTTAGCAAGAACATTCAAATATCGCTACAATTTGCACCACATTTTGGTTTCTTAAAATTCGATTTTATGAAAAAAAAACGAAAATCCTTCGTCCAAGTCCTTGTCAATAGTATCACGAAGACGTGTAGCAAATTTCATCAAAATCGGTTTAATAGTTTTCGAGAAATCTCTTGACAACCGACTTTAGAAAAAGCGTTTTGAGAAAAACGCGTTTAAAGATTTGAGCCATTAAAGAGTAGAACTTCCCAAGGCTCTATCTTTAAATCTACTACTCCTATCGACTTCAAAATTCAATACAATATTCTAGATGAGTTGTAGAATTTAAAAAGATAAAAAAAAAAAAAAATTTTGTTTGAAAGTCCCAAACCCATGTAACCCCTTTAACATAAGTGAGCATTTTTTTTTTGGTTCTTTCACTTTCTCTTTTTGTATGTTTCTTTCTTTTTTTTTTTAGAAGATAATGCATTTCATTTTTGAATCATATGTTAATATAATATATATGCATCTCTTACACGGCAAATGTTTATAGTCAATCAGAAAAGGGTATCTCGTATAGGTCAGAACGTCTACGAAGAATAAAAGCAACTTTCCATACACAAGTGTCAGATAATAGTTATTATTAATAATCACTTTGTACTTTTACTTGTAAAAAGGAGAAAGAAAAAAAGAAAGAAAGAAAGAAAGAGAAAGAAAGTACTCTATCGACAGCCGTTTGAAACAAACTTGATGTGATTCATACAAAAGTACATATGTACAATATAATTAGTATATAGATATATTGCAAATATACTATATGAACTAATAAAACCACTGACCCGAAGTCAAAGTACGGGGAATACTGTATAGAACTACTTGAAATGAGATATAATGATGTAGTTGTATCATGCGTTGATTTTTAAAGAGATTATTTCAAGATCGTTTGTTCATAAAGATAAACGCATACAAAAATATAGTGTATTCAAAGGATATATAATACGTAATATAAAAATATTTATGCGAAGATTCCATCCATATTATCATTATCGTAGAATGAAAAAAACAAAAAAAAAAGAAAATCGTTGATTTTTTTTTTTTCTTGTTGTTAGACTAATCTTTTCTTGTCCCGAACGAAAAATATAATAAATATGATATAATCGAGCCGTTTATTTTGAAAGTAGCATAAGTCACTTTTTTTTTGTTGTTTTTTTTTTTAAAAATGAAAAGATACCGTTCAATTGTAATTAGTGTTGCCACTAACTCAATTTTTTTTTTTGAAAAAGTGACTTATGTTACTTTCATATATGTGAAAAAGAAAAAGATAATAAAAAAAAAAATAAAATAAAAAGTCAAGATGTTTTTTTTTTTTTCTTTTTTTTCTTTTGATCATAATGGTACATATATTTTATGAAAATTGTTTTGTATATGTGTGTGTGTATAGTGATCGTGGTAAGAGGACTATCGCGTACCGGCTGGCTCGACGCAACAGCTACTAATTTCTCACTTCCTCATTAAATCCTCGACACATATTATTCCCCTGTCGTGAAGCCTCTTCTCTCGACTCCCGACAGATCGTAAATCATACAACCCGTGGACGGGAGCTTGACTATCCGCTCGATTCTAGTTTCTTTTTTTAACGTAAGTCATTTTTAAGTTGTGTACTATACACAACACCCACATCCCACTCCACCCCACACCACCAATTTTCATTTTTCTACTCCGAGAAAGAGGATTTTCAATTATTTTAACTCTATGGAGATACGCGTTGTTGATTTTATTTCCGGTTTCCTGTTGTACTTTCCTTTCCTTTCCTTTCCTTTCTGTCACCCAGCCCACCCCTCATACTTGTACGCATTACGATCTAACGTATATTTAAATGCGTGGAATTTCATTCACAAAGATTTCATTCATAATTACGAATAAGAAATTTATTTGATAGAGATACAACATGCTCATCGTGTATATACAATGTTCATACATGTTGCGTATATTATTATATAGAAATTTCTTTATTGAAAAATGTAATATGAAATTTGTAGAGATCGTAGAATAGTTTATTTTTATAATTGATATTTTCTTTATTAAAAAAAAAAAAAAAAAAATATAATTCTCTCATGGGAGTGTTGAAACGGGATGGATCAGATTAGCCCGTATAACTTTCAATTGCCCTCAGCATAATTCGAAAAAGTAAAGGAACCGTGTAAAATTGAATCGAGTTGAGAATTAGGTCGCAATGATCGATCGAGATCGAATAAAACGTGGGTAATAAATTATGAAACGTTTCGAGTGACTATGAGAAATCTTTTTATATAAAATAAATATATAGAAATAAGTAAAGAGAGAGAGAGATAAAATGAATTTATTTTGATTTCATTGGTTTGGATAGTGGCTGGATGGATTTCTGATATACACTTGTAGGATAGACAGAATAAAAAATATAACGAAAGGATATGATTATATTAAATAATAAATAATATTAATTTAATAAATTTTATTATTATTAATACAATATTATAATAATAAATAATAATATATTCTTTATTATTTAATATTATCATATCCTTTCGTTATATTATATTTCGTTATATATATAGAGAGAGAGAGAGAAAGAGACTGACCAAACGGATATGAAGAAAGTAAAAGGGAAGACAAAAAGAAAAAATAAAAAGAATCGGAAGGGCAGTCAGAGAACCGCAGGATAATTTGGCGGCATCCGCCATAGGAGGTTACATTGGAACGCAATCCGATTTAGTTATGGTGCTGTGTTGTTTTTTCTCTCTCACGCGTGTAGCATATACACACACACACACGCGTATTTCTACCCATATATACTTATGCTCGTTGTGTAAGCGTATCAGAAATGAACGAACGAGAGGAAGAAGGGAAAAAAAATAAAGTCAGCGCATCTTTCTTTTTATTTGCCCGTTTAGTAGCCCTATAACGGTTACCGAAAGGGGTTCCAGTGATTACCAACGTTGTACGACGCAGCGGAAGTACTTCTATTTCAACGAGGGACCAATCAATCCCTTCATGTTTGCCTTCAATCTGTTGTTCGTTCATATTAGGTATTTTTTTATTCGATTTTTCTTACCCGAAATTGTAGACATTTGTCTGGAGTCAAACGAAATAAAAGGTGTCAAGGTGTGTTCTATTCTGATTTTGTTTTAACAAATGATTTTAGTACATTTTATCAATCTAATTCTTTGACTCACACACACACACATAAACATTTTGAAATAATTGTTTAAGAAATGTATTTAATAAATCGAATACATTTTTATTTTGAAATAATACTTTGATCATTTATGATAAATAGGAAACATTATCTTTTCTTTTATTTTCTTTTTTTTTTGGGGGAGGGTGGGGTCTTAATTATTTGATTGTAAATTTGACAAACAATTTGTACAAACCTGTTCGGTTTTACATCTCACGCCGCATCCCACTTCCGGGCTACTGTCCTCCGTGTGAAACTGAAAAAAAAGAAAATGACATTTGTTATACGATATTTTGAACTGCACGATATAACCAGAAATGGCTTCTATTCTCACAGAGATTAATTTACGTTTACCATTGTTTGTCGGTAAGTTAATTCGCAAATCGATAAGTTACGATAGCTTTAATTGATCACCGTTACGATACATGCACATGCACATGCACATGCACTTATATGAGAACACATTAAGATCGATATTTCTCACGCGTTTCACGTTTATTTATCTAACGTTTTGTTAGTTTTTAGGTTACGCGATGATCTACGCTCGGTTTCACACCCTTCGATACTTTTCACCAAGTTACCCAAACGTATATTATTATTATTATTATTTCTTTATATTATGCAAAACAAATTTATACAGTTAAATGAGACGAAAATTTTCGTTACAACAAATATAATTATTATTTTGTCTCCCTTTCTCGCATAATATAATAATAAAATCAATGAAAATTTTTTTATAATAGAGTCATTTACGAGAAATCATCGCAAACGTTTCAAAGGGAAAGTAAGTTTATGAGTTAAAAAAAGAAAACGAATGAAAAGAAAAAAAAAGCTAAAGGGTTAAAACAATAAGAAAAAGAAACGATCAAAGTGATATACCGACTGCATTTTAAAAAATAAGTAGAATTTCACAAATTATAAAACTTAAGGGACTAACACGAAGCAATTAAAGTATCAAGAACAACAATTATATTAAAAAAACATATTATCCCTAATTCTTAATTCTTGTATCGTACAAGGATACTTCCCCCCTCCTCTCTCTCTCTCTCTCTCTTTCTTTCTTTTTCTTGATCCCGTATCATAAATGGGACAGCTGCATAAAATAAGACCACGTAATATTTCTGTCCTTCTCCGCCATTACGTACGATAGTTTTCTCCCTCTTCACAATGAGGAGTATACACACTCCACTCTCTTGGGAGTGGACAGAATAAGAGGATTGTGTTGAGAAGTATCGAGAAGTAGGAGTAGTAACTGACGATACACACGTTTTCTCATTCGTGGTGGGAGTAAATCAGGCGGGGTTTATCCAACCGAGAAAAGAATTGTTTGAAACGGTGTGACCACGAGTGGGCAAACACAAAGTTAACAATAAACTAGAGAATATTATACAAGTGTTAGCAGGGAGGAAGGGAAATAGGGATGATGATGATGATGATGATGATGATGATGATGATTATGGTGGTGGTGGTAGTGATAGGGATTGGTAGTTGTGGAATTAGCTATTTAAAACACAAATGAATTCCCCTAAATTAAAAAGGTGGAGGAAGGACCCCTTGAAAAAAGAGGGGGAGGGAGTCCGAGAAACTGTGTGTGTGTGTGTGTCAACGGTTACGTAGGTTAAACGGCGGACGTGCACCTGTTCGACGGAAGTGTCTAACGAAGAACAACAGGTGCATCGGATAGAAGGAAACCAAAAATAACAAGATAGAAAGAGAGAGAGAGAGAGAGAGAGAGATAGAGAAACCTTGTAAAACACTTTTGCTAAATAATTATCCTCTAGAATTTCTTTCGTAACGTCCGCCTTATAAAAGTCATCTTCCTTTTATTCCTCTTCTACTTATCTACGTTTGCGAGAAAATTCGAAGAAACTATTAAGTGGATTATTGGAACGTTTTTATAAGAATAATAATAATAATAATAATTGTTAATGATTGTTAATTTAACTCGCGTGTTGCGTTTATATATACGTATATTCGTGTTTAATGCATACTTTATTAAGAAGCTCGTTGTTACGCGAAATATTACGTTAATATTGCGAAAGATTAACCTACAGATTATGGAAATGTGCATTGAAATGTGCATTGAAATATACACCGGTCAAACGACCCACGCATATGTCTCGACTTTTAGTAGACTCGTCTACGCATTATCGTTGAACAACATTTTTCTTAAGATCTGCAAAACAATCTATGTTATTTGTATTGTTTTTACTATTTTTTTTTTCGAAATGAGATTCTTTTTTCATCATATAGAAAATATAATCTTCATCGTTGAAATAATCTTTATTATTAAGGTGAAACAAAAAAGTTTTCTTGTGTTTTTTTAAATAATTACTTTACTTGTGTGCATATATTAAAAGTATATAATTTTATTGATCTTAAAAAACAAACAACAACAACAAAATTGCACTATTTGAAACAACAGAATAAAATGCACGAATTTTTTAGTACACCCTAATATCAGATAATGGTAATTGTTGTTTAAATGCAGTATACTTATTCATACCCCCCCGTATATTATTAAATCATTCATTTCTAATACTTTCAGTTCAAAATAAGACATTTCATACTTAATGATCTAATATATGATTACGATTTTTGAAAAAAAAGTTTTGGGGGAGGGGCTAGGGATGAAATTTGTGAATTACGGTTACTCGGATTTGCATCGTACGGTGTCAGGTTTTTTTTTGTTGTTTTTCAAACTCTCGGATGAGAAGACCAGACACGATATGGTATAGAATATATACCGGACGGTGATCATCGGACTGGAACACATTGTAGCAGCTACCCAACCCCTTTCTGAAGTCTCTGTAGGTTTGCCGGCAGGATTTCACGTGAGAAATAATTACAATAACGTTCGAAAAGTTTTCCTATATTTCGTTAAGTTCCTTCGTTTCGATTTAAATTATCTTTTTTTTTTATGTGTTTTTTTTTTTTAAATCATCCATCGAGATAATGAAAATATCTCGTTAAGTGGAACAACTCTACAAGGCCAGTCAGTCAGCCAGTCAACATTTGAAGCCCGACTATCTCAACATGATCCATAAAAAAAGAGAAAAAGATAATAAAGAAAGAAAGAAAGAGAGAGAAACTGCGTTGAAGTTTTATTAATTATCGGAAGATTCATTGCGGCAAAAGAAGTTATCGTTTTATAAATAACAACTATAATGTTTGAATAAATGATATCTACGTTCATTAGATTTCAATTATTCGTGATTGATATTGTTTGGTATTATACATCTTTTTTGGGAAATAATATTTTCGGTAAATGTTACAATATTTGTTAAATAATTCAATCA
>NW_014569703.1:179550-185778 GCF_001313835.1 Polistes canadensis | reverse complement strand
AATCAAATAATATATTATATATCTATCATATTAATATGTAATGTGTTATAATATACAGTAAGATAGATTAGGAGCAGCTATAATAATGTAACTTCTTAAATTCGAGGGAAAGTACGATGATCCTCATTAGATTTCAATTATTTGTGATTGATATTGTTTGGTAATATACATTTTTTGGGAAATATTATTTTCGTGATATTATAATATTTTCGTTAAATGTTACAATATTAACGTTTTTAAATAATTCAATCAAATAATATATTATATATCTATCATATTAATGTATAATGTGTTATAATATACAGTAAGATAGATTAGGAGCCGCTATAATAATGTAACTTCTTAAATTCGAGGGAAAGTATGACGACCCGTATAAAAGACCCGTCTAAACGCATTAATGTTAGTTAAGAAGTTAAATCTACGATCTCGCGTGTGTGTGGGACGACCAACTCTCTCTCTCTCTTTCTTTCTTCTTTTCATTTTAAAAAGATTTTTCTTTTTATTTTTTTATTTTATTTTAATCCCCCCCTTTTTTCTCCTGGTCGAACCATCTCATTTTTATTTTCTTTTCTTTTTTTTTTCCAGTTACATTTAGAAACTTTTGATTTTGATATCTACAAATCGTGTTCATTTTTGATTCGCGAGAATTATTAACGCGAATGGATGGATGGTCGTTCTAATTTTTCGATAGGCATGCAATTGGATGACTTCAATCGTGCCGAAGGAAGTTGTTAATGTATAACAAGTAGCCTAAGCGATGCAGGTGACGACCCAGTTTCAATTTTCTTCTTTTTTCTCTCTCTCTCTCTCTCTCTCTCTCTCTTACGTCAAAGAATTTAGTTAAATATTTTTAAAGATTTATTTTTATTCGAGACCAATAATCAGATAATTCGATTAGTCGAATATCGTGTATTATTATTTTACAATAAATTCAAATTAAATGGGATACACCGTGTAAAGTCGCGATTCAATGGGGTTTTGGGGTGGGGACGGATTAAAAAGTATTTTGTATTTTATCGATCACATTTTTAAACGTGTAACAACGTATATGCGTGTTACAGCAGGATCACAAAAGTTAGAACCGTAGAAGCAACAGGAAGTCCATTGTATAAAGTTACGCGTACGTATGATGATACTTCATACTTTTTACATTTTTTTTTTCTTTTTTATGATATTTATATTCCTGTGATTATTACCTTCGTATAAGTAAATTTTCAATATTAATATACCTTATCGATGAAAATAAAAATATCATAATTAGAATAATTTCAAATTCATTCAAACATAAATTTCTCATGCATAGGCATACTCTAACAGTTAATTAGAGTATTTGATGGGAAAGAGGTTAATTGCGAGGAATTTTACTCGACTGGTATAGTCACTCTTCAACTATGTCATTTCTTTTTTCTTTTTTTTCTTTTCTACACCAATTAGTAATGTAAAATATCATTTAAAATATAAAAGAAATCGATTTAACGTATGTGCATCTATGCATGCATATATATATATATATATATATGTATGACGTTTGTATGTAAATATGTTTTGTATTAGTTATGATTGAAATGTAGTTGACATATCAGTTGATATAAACTCGACAGAGAAATAATATTCTCGTTGCATAATATTTTTAATGCAATTTCCATGCGGCGCCAAGATAATAGAAAATAATGAAGATAATTGCAATATACTACGCAGAAGTATACAATACTAAATATACATCTATACATATATATATATATATATATATATATGTATCAAGGGGAAAAACATTTACGTAAAAAGAAATTGTTTTTTGTTTTACGTAATATAATATAACAATACTCTATCATTTGAATTAGTCAATGGATGATCAGTGTTATGCGGTTAGTAGGAAATAATCACGTTTAACAGAAGCCTAACCTGTTGCTCTTGTATATTATTACGATCCCCCCTCCTCCCCTTCCTCTCCCCACCCATATTATTTAATATTAAAATATAGTTTATTTAGAGACTTTTTTTTTTCTTTTAAATTTACGAGAGAACATAGGTTCCCATACAATTTCGTTATCTCATAAGTGTTCCTACTTGAGTTTTACTGGACCAGATATCAACAACAGTGTTATAGTAAAGATAATACAGTTAAATTTCTCTGAGGCAATATTAGTTTGTTAAAAATCACAATCCAGGTGTGCGGATATAAAAATAAAGTTAACCTAGTGATTCTATATCATATTATTTGGCTTCGAAAAAGGGTACAAAACATTTGGCTTCCTAAAAAAAGGATTTTAAACTTAAAATACTCGACTTCGTGGTTTTTGGCATCTAAATTAATTTCTATGGTATCATTTTTAAGTTTATTTAAAAAATTCACGTAAATACGAGATTTGATTTAATATGTAATAACATTTTATTGCGCACAATCGAATATTAATATTAATATCTTTATATATATATATTTCATTTTTATAACGATATATGTTATTTAATTGAAAAAGATTCGTGTTATCGTAATTTTTATTCTCTTTTTTTTTGTTTTCATTTATCATGTAATCTTTATCATTATATCATAATATTATAAAGATTTCTTTCGTGATTGTAAGATATATATATATATATGAAGAATCTCATTTAAACGGTTCGTTGTAACATAGTACACATCATTAAGATGTAACACGCGATCACCCACCCTCCTTACCCCTTCTCTTTCTTTCTTTCTTTCTTTCTGATATGTTTCTAGTACAAAATAATCTAAAAAACATATATATATATATATATATATATATATATTGTGTTTTTATATATGTTTTTTAGATATATGTTTGTGTTTTTATATATGTTTTTTAGATCATTTATATGCATTCATATAATGCATTCATTAATGTATATATATATATATGTATTAATGAATGCAATAGGATGAGTAAGATGATCATTAATCGTGACAAATTTTCGCGCTAAATCATTTAACTAAAGTTTTATGCTCTCAATATAGGAATTCAAACTTTTACCGATCATTACGTAATCACATAGAGAGAATACTAAACACGACCTTCTCGGGGGGTCACGATAAAGAAGCGATAGATTATTTACATTCTCGATAATACATACATAAATACATATATGTGTAATAATTTATACTCTCATATGGTTATTCTTTTTCAACACCATACGAAATGCGAAATCAATCGATCAATCGAATGCGTAATAATTTTCATTGAAAAATATGATTGTTTATAAGAATATATATATCAATGAATTACATATGTAAGATTAAAATTCATTATTACACGTATTTTACCAATAAAGAGAATCAATTTTCGTTATACAGTAATCCTATATAAATTTACCATTGTTCACTATTACTATCCCGCCGTGACATTATAGTTTATACTCTCGAGCATTGATACGGCCTTTATCTCGTTCTTCGTTTATAATTAATTATCCTCTTATGGTCGTATTATACGTATTTCGTTGTGTTCACGCGCGTGTACGTGTGTGTATATATTTTTTTTTTTTTATCTCTCCGTATAAAAATGTATATATATATATATATATATATATACGTATTATTTTTTATATGTTCATTTTTTTGGTCAGGATTGAAATAGAAAACGCGTGAACAGATAAGATCGAGCGGAGAAAGAACGATTTATGGTACCGATAAGATATTACGAAAAAATGAGATTTCGTTTATTATTATTGTTGCATCGGCACGTTTTTATTTTACTATACTATGGATGATATATTATTTTGAAGTTTGGAAATAATAATACGTTAACGATAACGTATATCGCAATGTCACGCTTTTATTTATACGTAAATCAATATATTTAACGTAATAAATTAATAATTGAAAATGCATTTTTACCATAAATATATATATATATAGCATTTTTACCATGGTTTATTTAAAAATCACATATATTAATCACAATTCTACGGATAACATTATATTTGCTTATTTTGATCATAAATACAAATTTTACACAAGAAATATTTAATATATTTTTAATATATATAATTATTTACTTAATAATCATACTTAATGATATTAATAGTTACATACAAATTAAACTTTAAGCTGAAATAACTTGTAAACTAATAGATTTGGCGAAAAATTCTAAGAGACCTTTTTTGTAGAGCGTTAAATTCTCCATGAAAATATGTATGAATCATCATGATAGATCGATTTATTCCTGAATAATAAAATTCTAAATAACGAAAGAAATTTCTCTTATATTATTTCCATAAGAAACTTAGGTTGGAATGCGGACTATCTTAGAGTTGATATTAAGAGCTCAAATTTTCAGAGAATTTTTTTTTATAGATTTGGAAGCTTTTGAGCCCCTGGGAGCCAAGAAATTTGAAAACAACCCTGTTAAGGACCACCCTAATATATATATATATCTTTTATCTAAACATAGAACACTTATTATAATATGATCATTTGAAAATGAACGTATGGGGGTATTGCACATGTATGACACATTGCATTATTGTGAATGAAATTTAAATAAAGAAAAAATGAAGGAAAAAGATGGAATAATCCTAGGATTCTATGGTGGAAGGTTGCCTTTCACCGAGTAACGTGCACTGTTCCTACTGGTGATGGTGATGGTGATGATGGTGGTGGTGGTGGACCACGATGTGATGCGTTGTCGTCGTGTAGTTAAGTTAATTAACGGAATGGTACGCCGTAGGAATGAAGAGTACAGTTTAAATTGATACGTCCTTCGCGCGTCGCCATTTTTGCATTTAACGTTTTATGCCAACGTTCGAAATACCCGTTTCTTTTTTATGCCCTTTAGTATTATTATTATTATTATTATTATTGCGAGAGACCAAAATTACACTATTTCATTTATATTATATTACTATACGAGGAACTTTGAACTTTCCTATCGAAGATAAGTTCGATAGAACAACATCATAGTATCGACGGATTTTATTTTCTTTTCTTTTTTTTTTAAACTATATTTCCCTTTTTTAATCTAAACTTAATTCTTTTATAATAACGTATATAATAACTTAATTAAAATCATTTCAGTTATTAATTCGATAATTATTAAACGTCTCGAAGATTAATTATACAACTGCATTGTTGTTGTTGTTGTTGTTGTTTTAAATATTGTTGGATAGTTTTATTAAGGGTGAACCGAAAATTCGTGCATTTTATTGTTTTATAAACTACATAATGGATTGTTTTTTTTTTCTTTTTATGTAAAGTTTATTTCGAAAATATTAATTTAAAAAAACGTACGACAAACTTTTTTCATTCATTCTAATATATATTATAGATAAGCGTTTTTGTTTTGAACAAAAAAAAAGAAACCAAACGTCAAATCGAAAAATTCTTACTTGATTTAAATCGAGCTCGGGACACTTGGCGGAACATTGTTTTTGAAAACTGGTCGGATCATCCCAATCCTCGATATTTTCTGTCAGAAGCGTACCGACGCTTCCGGCATGCACCAACACCATCAATAAGATCCATAATAATCCTCTTCCTAACATAATATATATTATGTATATGGTGGTTATGATAAATTCACGCCAGTGTTTTTGTATGATAATCCTCAAAAAATATCTTATTTTTTTCCCTCCCGATTGAATATTATTATTATTATTATTATTATTTCATCCTTGTCAAAAATTCTGGATAATTTCGTTCGGCAAACGACGTGTCAACAACATCGTGTCGACAATAATTTTTGTTTTTTTGTTTTTTCTCAATTTAATATCCTTCCTCGTGTGTAAATCGTACGCCGATACAATAATCGACGTTTCAAACAACACGATGATATATTCTTTTTGGTTTTTTCATCACCGATTATATCATCATTCAAGGATCGATCGATCGATCGAACAATTCTTTTAACGAATCGTAAACTTCACGTGTTGTCAATTCAAACGAATTCATTTATTTTTCCTTGCTTATTTTTCTTTGATTTATACAATCAAATTATTATTTGTATCAAATAGAAAAACATGAATTAAAACTCTCTTGTTTTTTTGTCGTATGGTTTATCGATTAATAAAAATCATTGTCCACTGTATATAACATTAAGAATCATTTAACTTTCTATAGAATAAAATACAACACACTACACACGGGAAAACAATGTAAAATGAAATAATTCGATTGATTTACATCGAAATTGTGTTTTTTTTTTCACGACGTTGATTTGTGACAATCACGATATAATAACAATAACAATATTAACGATAAAAAAACCGACGTCGGGG
>NW_014569703.1:114000-179385 GCF_001313835.1 Polistes canadensis | reverse complement strand
AGGGGGGGGAAGAAATGGTTAATGATTGATTAGGAAAGAAAAAATAATTGGATAAGAGGATATAAAAGGAGAGAAAAAAAAAATTGAGAAAAAGTATTTTTTGGGGCCAGAGATGGGTTTGGTTGGATTGGGTCGGTTGGTTGGTTAGTCGCGTTTGTAGAATCTGACCCGGGAACGTTAATGCCCGGCGAGCATAAGAGCAACAACTGACTCCGAGTGGCCACTAGAGTAGCCAACTCTATTCCCCACTACCGAGAACCTTTCCTGGATGCTTATCCGTGGCGCTTCGCTTGACCGATTCCGTTTAAACAACGATGCTCCTCCGTAGCTCCTAAGTAGTCAGATACTAAAGCTTTGCGATGGTGGTGGTGGTGGTGGGTGGTGGGTAGTGCTAGTGATGATGATGTATTACTGGTAGTGGTGGGTAGTGATAGTGATGTATGTATTCGTAGTAGTAGTAGTAGTAGTAGTAGTGTAGTAGTAGTATTCGTAGTAGTATTCGTAGTAGTTTAGTAGTAGTATTCGTAATAGGAGTAGTATTTGTAGTAGTAGTAGTATTTGTAGTAGTATTTGTAGTAGTAGTAGTACTCGTAGTAGTATTTGTAGTAGTAGTAGTACTCGTAGTAGTATTCGTAGTAGTATTTGTAGTAGTAGTAGTATTTGTAGTAGTAGTAGTATTCGTAGTAGTATTTGTAGTAGTAGTAGTATTCGTAGTAGTATTTGTAGTAGTGTAGTATTCGTAGTAGTAGTAGTATTCGTAGTAGTAATACTTACACTCCGTTATAATAGTTGTAACCTACGCGATATACTTCTCTGCTTCAGCTTGTTTACTTGCGTGAGTGCACGCGCTTGCTATTACAGGGAAATGAACACGATCAGAACACCGTAAGATTTCAATGATGGTATGGGATATCTTTCTATATCCAAACCCCAGTATCTATTGATATGGATTCTAATTTTTTTTATGAATTTAATCAATTTTTACAATATTTTCTTTTTATTAATCGAAATAGAAATATTGTATAGTAGTAGTATCCGTAGTATTCGTAATAGTAGTAGTAATACTTACACTCCGTTATAATAGTTGTAACTTACGCGATATACTTCTCTGCTTCAGATTGTTTACTTGCGTGAGTGCACGCGCTTGCTGTTACAGGGAAATGAACACGATCAGAACACCGTAGGATTTCAATGATGGTATGGGATATCTTCCTATATCCAAATCCCTCAGTGTCCATTGATATGGATTCTAATTTTTTTTTTATGAATTTAATCAATTCTTTCGTTATTTTCTTTTTATTAATTGAAATAGAAAAGTATACGATTTATATATTTTGTTCTTTTTATTTTTTCTTTAGGATAAGGGATAATTAATTATATTATTGCCGATTTGATAATTATGTTTCAGAACGATTAATTGTAATTAAATTATACGCATATTAATCTAGGTTTTTTGATAACTATAACCGCTAAATGAAAACGGATTTTTTTTTTTTATTTTTTTATTTTTTTTTTTTCATAAGATTGTATCTATTAAGATGAAGAATTTTTCCATTGTACCGACTATACTATTCTTAGTATCTGCCGCATAACTTTGGTACTTTGGCCTGAATGACCCTAAAGTAATCTATTATCTACCCTATAGGAACGTATATGGTTCTTTTGAAAATGATGCATATCTATTTAACTGAAAAGAAAAGTTCCCCGTAAGGACTGGCACAAACGGAATGCTTTTTATTTTTTCCTTATCTGTTTGTGTCGTATACGTTCATGTTCTGTCAATGAAACAAACTAAAGAAAAGAGGAAGGGACAGTAAATGAAAAAAAAAAAAAAAACAATAGAAAAAAACATTGCTGGATAAAATATGACTTTATAATATGTTTGTATACACATTTTATTTTTTCATTAATGTTAATCGATTCAAAATGTAAACGTATGTATATTTTGACAAGGTCTTATTCAATTTTAACATTTGACGTATCCATTGCACCTACTAACAAAAATAAATGACACGATTCCCATTAATTCGTTAATTAATATTAAATGAATAAATAATAATAAAATAATTCTATAAATGTGTTATTAAACTTAGTATTTCTTCAAGTTCAATTATCTATATCGCGTATTGAATTCAATCAACAAACAACTAAAATGTTTATCGTGCGTTATTTTATTTATGCGTTGAATATAAAAAAAAAAGATTGAAGAAAAAAAAAAAGCAACAACCTAATCGTACCTATATAGCCGTAGTTGAAAAATAATAATAAAAAAAAATATCGTCGTTTATAAAAAAAAAAAAAAATCTTTTCCCGTTGGTGCATCCCTCAATTGCCATGAATATTATGTTCATGATCGGGAACAACGGCCGTTTATCTCGGTGAACGTGATCGGTTGGCAATACGTTTATATTTTCTCTCTCTCTCTCTCTCTCTCTCTCTCTCTTTTCGCATTTTTTTATTTTCTTTTCTTTTTTTTTTTTTCGATTCGCGTGAATTACTGATCGCACGCGCATACGTCAGTCTATCTTATGTGGACGGGAAAATGTATTGTCTGTTGTTATTACGTAGCTTTTCTTATTAAATGATATTTTATGTATAATCTATCTTTCGTGCGAGAAGAAAAATAAAAATAAAAAAAAAGACGAAAAAACTTCGATTATAAAATATATTTAAAAAAATTTGCGAAGATATTATTAAACAACCCCGGCAAATCTTACAAGAGTTACATTTTTCAGTGGAACTTTATCCTGATAGTAAAAGACAGTCGCAGATGGTCCCCGTTACGGCCCAATGAAACCATAAAATTCCTATCTGGCAAAAACCAGATTTCGCGTGAGTGTTCGAGTAGCTAACTAATTTATTAAACTGAACACTTTATTTTTGTAATAATTATTTCAATGCACGTTTCCTTATATGTTAATATTAAGAATAAAGGAAAGATGTATATGCTTGGGTTATACATATAGATTTGATCCGTCAAATTTCGTATATCATTTATTCAGAATATTAATCATTTTCGATGTGCTTGAAAAACGATACGATCCATATTGAATCATGGTTCCCATCGTGAAGAGTATCACCTCCTAATGATCGAATGACCAAAACCACCAGATGATAGGATTCGCTAAAAAGAAAAGGAAGATTTTGAAATGTGTGAAAGGAATAAGTTTGAAGGGAATGATGATGGTGGTGATCCAAAACAAGATTGTTAGATTATGTCAGTTTGAGGTGAAAGATAAATAAGGAGTTAAGTTTGTTATTGGATGATGAATGAAATTGAAATCCTATAGAAATATCTGAAAGGATGGATGGTGGTTAAATATTGATTGAAACCCATTGGAAAGTATTATCGTTGTGTTGTCCTGAAATGGCAGCGATCGCTAATACGTTCAGTTTCAACCTCAACGGCTGTTACAGGTTACCTAGAGCTTCCTGCGGAAATGGCCAATATACTCCTCCGACCTCCAACTCACTCTGCAGTTGCTCTCTCATTCATTCGCTTGTTCGTTCTCTTGCTTGCTTGCTTGCTCGGACCGCTCCTGTTTTCCCCTGTTCCCTGTGTATCTCATACCCGTATCATCACCCTATGCTCGGACATGCACCCATTCATACACGTGCATCTACTATTAGGATGAGTTATACGACTGTAGCGACCGTTACGGTCAACGTTACCATTTAAGAGGGACACCATATTTTTTAATTTTTTTTTTTTCCTTTAAATTTTTCTACTTGTTTTACAAGAAACTCGGTAATTATTCTATTTTATTTATATAGAAAATTTGCGTGATAATTATATAATTATACATCGATTTTATTTTAATATTTTATTGTGAATTATTGTAATCACAAATTAGAATTATTAAATGATTACGAATTTAAATAGATTGCCAATATTTTTTATACCGTTGCTAAATGTTTTACATTATTGTGAGAATTATTAAGTAAATTAATTATTTTAATAATTTAAGATTAATCTATAATTATAATATTTTTTCCTATTAAAAAATATTAGGTTGGCAATTAAGTGAGTGCGGATTTTAAATAGGGAAAAGAAAAAATCCGCAATTACTTAGTTGCCAAGTAATATCTCTATAAGGCAAAAATTTCTCAGTCGATAACTTACCTACAATGATAACTTACCGACAATGGTAACGCGTTATCAACTTATCGACAGTAGGAATGCGCCGATAACTTACCGGCAGTAGCAACGCGCCGATAACTTACCGACAGTGGTAACATGACGGTAAGTTATCGACTGAAAATTTTGGCCCTTCGGAGATGTTGCTTGGCAACTAAATAATTGCGGATTTTTTCTTTTCCCTATTTAAAATCCACACTCACTTAGTTGCCAACCCAATATTTTTTAATAGGAGAAAATATTATAATTATAGACTAATCTGAAATTATTTTAACAACTAATTTATTGAATAATTTTTACAATTAAGAATTAAAAATTGTCATAATGTTTACAATACAAATTAAAATTAAGTTTTTATTATTAATAGTATTTTACTTTAGAAAATCTCGAATTATTATTGTACAATCTTTAATTTTGTTGTACTTTTATACAACTATTACAGTTAATTTGAAAAAGCTTTTATTTAATATGCTAATGCATGTATATTCTATAATTGCTTATTTATTTCCGTTAATTTTAATATAACGAATGTAATCCGATATACATTCAACTACATAGACGAGAAGTTATAATTGTAAAACTGTTGGAATATTTAATTTTTTGTTTTATATCTTTTCTGTATCGTTTAAATATCTATTGTATTTTATATTTAATGCCTCTTGAAATTGTTTTCTTGCTTCTCGATTTGATTGTAACAGCTCCATTAGTTCAGCCTGGATGGTGCGATTTTTTTTCTCAAGGAAGTCCAAAACGAAATGTAAATCATCTAACTTTTCATGAATATCTTCATATTCTAGAAAAATAGATGATCGTTTGATTACATAGAAAATATATTGCATTATTAATTTCATTTATTCAATATGATAAATATTTTGTAATTATAAACATGATATATTTACCAGCTTTATTGGAATTCCAATCATCAGAGCCATACCAATCAACTTTATCATTGTCATCGTTATTTTCCAATGGTTGAACCGAATTCTGCATTATACCTTCTTTCACCATTTGTGTCACAAGATCAGCTGACAAATGTAGGGTGTGGGATCTCTTGGTGGTACAAATCCTTGATATGTCAGAAAATTGAATATGATGTCAAAGTGGAAAACAAATTAAAGAACTGTTAGTGACTTTCTTTAAAATGATTATGCATTTTATTGGTGCATTATAGATATTTTTTGTCCTTATGTTAGTCATAAAAAACACTTCATAGTTAAATATTATTGGGCTAGTTATTTGTAAGTTTAAAGTTTCGTCATCAGAGGACGTGGCAGTCATACCTCTAGCGGAACTAGAAACACTAGTAATATTTCTCGCGATCTCTCAGAGAGTTAACGTTCTTATAAATTGTATCTTCTATTTAGTGTATACGGAAATATAACCAAAAACATTTATATTGACACGTGTAGTTTTGTAATTGTTAAAAATGTCGGAGAAAAAAGTGATAAAAATTGGTACTCATGATGGTGTATTCCATTGTGATGAAGCTCTTGCTATTTTTTTATTAAAACTTTTACCTAGATATAAAGATGCAGTTGTCATAAGGTAAACACTTTTAAAGTACAGTACGGTTAAATGTTGAACGATTCTTTTTTATCAACTGTATTATTTTCAGATCACGCGATCTTAATATTTTGGATACTTGTGATATTGTTGTAGACGTTGGTACAAAATATGATCATTCCATTTGTCGATATGATCATCATATGAGGTACGATTCTTTATTTTATACCTTTATAAATTATTAAATTGAATTATTCTATCATTTATATTTATGACTACGTTACAGAGATTTTAATGAATCATTAAGTACTATTATAAAAGAACCTGGATGCGAATGTAAAATAAAGTTAAGCAGTGCAGGATTAATTTATTGTCATTATGGTCATGAAATAATACAGCAATTGGCTCCTGCAAATACGAATTCTAATACTATTAAGGCTATATTTAAAAACGTGTATTTTAAGTTAATTCAAGAAATTGATGCTATAGATAATGGAGTACCAATGACTCAAGATGAACCTACGTAAGAAAAACGAATTTTCTCAAGCGAAGAAATAAAATGTTCTCCGTATATGTTTCAATTAACTTATTTTATTTATAGTTATACCATATCAACTGGAATAAGTTCAAGAGTAAATAGATTAAACCCCCCTTGGAATGATAAAACAACAGATGTCGATGAACAATTTCAGAAAGCTATTGAGTTAGTTGGAGAAGAATTTATGTACGCGGTAAACGTATGCATAAATATATGGTTGCCAGCAAGAGCTATCATAGAGAAAGCTTTAGCAAATCGTTTTAAGGTTTGTGAAAAAACATTGTCTTTAAATGTGTATGAAAACAATAGTAATAATATCTTTGACGCTACATAGGAACTCGTGTTACACGGGGAATTACTAGATAGTGATTATTATTTAATTATTGTCTTGTAAAAAATATATATTACAAAAGTATTTAATTATATAGGTCCATAATAGTGGGGAGATCATAATACTGGAAAAAAATGCACCATGGCAGTACCATTTAGCACAATTAGAAAAAGAGATCAATATAAAACCTCTTATAAAATATATTATTTTTAAGGATTCAAGTAGTGAATTCAAAGTTAGAGCGGTTTCTGTAAAACCATCAAGTTTTGTATGCAGGTATTCATGCTTTTCATTGTATTTTTGGAAACTTATTTTATATTATAAGGATACATCAGATTTATTTTTAATATTATTTGTTAATGTGTAGGCTTTATTTACCAGAAAAATGGGGTGGTTTAAGAACAACGGAACTTGATAAAGTCAGTGGAATTAAGGGTTGTGTTTTTGTTCACACGAATCGTTTCATTGGAGGCCATACAACTCAGGCAGGTGCATTAAATATGGCAATTAAAGCTTTAAAGATGGGGAAAGAAAAAACAAAGAAGTAGGTGCCATTTTGAAAATAACAGTATCAATTCTCACTCTTCGGAAAAGGATTAAGGAGAAGTGTAACAAAGCCGTTTCAGATGATAATTTTTTTTTAGTAATTTGAAGATTTTTTTATTCATAGGAATAACATTTTGTCTCCTGAAAAATTGATGCTACAGATTGAGAGAATTTTTGTTTACTTCTCCGACATTTTCAGACATTACAATTTAGATAAGAAATACATTTTTTATTCATACACGAAAAATAGTAATATTGTGATATGGACGTGTAATAACAGAATTGAAGCATATTTTTATACAGTATAATTACATGACATGAATTATTTAACGTGGTTGGTATTTGTCAACCAAATTTTTAAATATAACATTGGAAGATGCTTCAATGAAATGTAAGTTATTAGAATCAGGATAATTTTATTTAGCCCTTAAAATGAAAATGATTATTCTCGCTTTTATGCATAGTTTGTATTAAATTCAATTTTGATGGGCGATGCCCGTCGCAAATTTAATTATTTATAAACTTTATAAATTTTTTTTAACTTGTAAAAAAAATATAATGCGTGTACTCTTAAGTACGCATTCTCACGTGCTCTTAATTAAGATATACTTCCTTGTTGTGATTGAAAATCTTACAACAAGAGGAGCGAAGGAAAATTATAAGTACGATTGATAAATTTTAATTAAAAATTAATTAAATAAAAATATATTAATAACATGAATCATTTATCATTAAATATATAATTCGTTCAGGAGGCAATAAAAACTGTGCAGTATATTCCGATAGGAAAACTCTAGGAAAAAGACGACAAACACACACGTACTGTGATACTTGTATTCGAAAGCCAGGATTTAATATCAGTGATTGTTTCGCAAAATACCATTCTTCAGAACATTATACAGAGATTAAAAATTGTATATTTCTACGTATTATAAGTAGTATTAAATACAACAAATCAATTTTAACATAAATTCTGTGTATTTTAATATTCAGATATTGACTTTAAATCCTGTACGATAAAGTAATTGCGAAACGATAGATTTGTTCCGATCTGTTCGTACTCCCAAAAACGAAATCTATCAATCATAAAATGTTACATTCAAATTCTTTTAGATCAGTTTTATATATTTTTTACGTTTATTTTATTTAGTAGATGTTATTGATACTAGATACTATTGTTAAAATTAATACAAAAATTAATGAAGTGTTGACAAAAATATGAATACAATCGTCAAGATTTTGTATAATTACGTGTTACATGAAGTCAAAATAAATTTAGACTACTAAAGGTGTGTGACGATTTAGGTGAGCGCGTGGTGTGAATATATAAACCCGTTTGTAATATAATTAAAAAAATGAAAGTAAATTATATATAATATATATATATATTTATATATATACGTATATATAGACAGAGTAATCAGGTATTCTGTGAACAGACAATTCTCTTTGTTCTGTTTACTAGAAACGAGCGATGAAGCGCGATAAAGAGCCGGAGGGGAGAAACGGTAGGAGAATATACAGGAGGTCCAGAATCCTGGACCTCCCTCAAAGCTAATATAATTACTGCGCGTAGGCACCGGCGAGCAAACGGCTTGCGGACACAATCAGGACAATCAGCATGATTGGCGGTCTTGAGCGTACATACAAGCAGTTCCCGAGATTCGAAAGCTCTTGCCAGTGAACTACGTTGCATCGTCGTCATTGTTCTTTTGTATTACCTTACGTAATAGCTATTTTAGGAGAATGATTTTTACAGTAGCTATTGAAAAAAAGAAAAATAAAAAGACAGATAATAAATTTGTTTAAATCAGTAGCCACGAATAGAAGATACAAATTCTTGATGTATATATATATATAAAGAAAATATATAATGACGAATGTAAATGTAAATTTGAATGATAGAAAGAATTATGAATATTTAAAAAATACGTATAAGATAATCATACTTTTATTAATCGTATTAATGGATAATTTCTCAAATACATATGTAAATCGATAATAATGATGAACGTGATAGAAAGGATGATAATGATAGACAGACAGGCAGGTAGAGATTTTTCTCTTTTCAATGTTCTTTTTCTTTGTCTTTTTTTGAAAAAGTTTAATGAATCGGAGTAAAATCGCCTGTCCTAATAAATCTCGATTTGGATGGGGTTTGGGGGAGGGAGGGATATAAAGAAAGAATAGGATGACGATCAAATGTCTGTAGATTCTCAACTATGTATGTAGGATATCAGATCCTCCTCGTTAAGCAACACACTTGCCCGTATATTTCTCAAAGGTTCTACCCAGAGCAGCAGCAACCCTCCCCCCCCTCTCTCTCTATCTCGTTCGAGAGTAAATCCAAGTCTGTTTATGTAGCATATTTGCACCCCGATTGATCGATCCGTTCGCGACGTGGCCACCTAATCGAGAGACCCGTTTAATGGGTTTCACCGATACAAGGGAATAATTTCCTTAGATGGGAAATCGACCTGACACGATCGATGCTATTTGCCACCTGCGTTTGATTTAACATCCAACAGCGAAAATACCCCAATTGTCCGAATCTATCTATACATAGGATTTCTCTTAACATATTTGGAACCGGCAACTTTTCTAAAAATTTATCTCATGTGGCCGGCTATTGTTTTGAAAGCGGATGTGAAAGTAAAATAATATAAATAAACTTTAATAAATTTTATTTATTATATAGTCAACTCTTAATATTTCTTAAAGAACAAAAATTTATATATATTATTTTTCTTATTTGTTTTCCTTTTTTTTTTTTTTTTAACATGAGTTAACTCGTGACCGGTCCCCAATGTGTTGTGTTAATTAATCGAAATTACTTTATTGTTTTTTTATTTTCGTGTTTTTGAAGTTATACTTCTTTTGGCGCGTTTTGGAAAGTGAAGTTAGATGCGACCGAAAAAATCAACACCACGAAGTTGTCGATATTTACGATGCGCGCGCAAATTGTAGCTATTTTTGAGATTATTGAGATTATATTCGTTTTGGAACGCTGAAGAAGTATAATTTCTTACGTAAGTACATAAGTACACACACTAGTTTTTTTTTTTTTTAGGACTCAATATTTTAAACTTTATAATAATTAATTTCGTAGAAATTCGAACGTCTAGTTTTCGATTCGCCTATTTATATCTATCGTCAAATTTGTCGATAGAGAATAAAACAAAAAAAAACGGGAATATCCTTTCGTCTAACGATTTATCCATCCTCCTGTTATGACTATCACTGTCACAACGTGTTAGCGGTATTACACGAAAACGAGATGCCAGCGGCGTTCGATGAGACGTTTAATTAGCCAACGGACGAGTTGAAACACGATAGGTAGGGCTTTTGTTTTAATAGATTTGATGGTAGACACACCTATAGTTAATCTAATTTCGTTAACCATTGTGACGTTTGATGTGGTTCGACAAGAGCGGTTTTGTATTACACGACGTATAGGTATCCTTAACGAATTACATAAGTAAAATGCGTGTAAAGATGTGTAAATATTAGTAACACAAAAAAATACAAAGAATATTTTTCGGGGTTCATTCTTTTATTATCATTCAAAATGATCGAATATTTTTGGTCCTGTTTCTCAATGCTTCCTGTTTTTTCTTTTCCTTTCAACGTTTAATAATTTCATCGTTATTCGCAAAATATCTGGACGCGAACGTTTTGTTTGGGAAAAGGGAGTAAGGGTAGGGGGTAGGATAGGGTAGATGGGGAGGAGGGGGGAAACGGATGAGATAAAAATTCACTTATTGCCGGTTAATCAATTTTCACGATCGACGTTGCAAAGCGAAACACGAGAATCATCGGAATTTCCGGACCATGCGAGAGCACACGATCGCACATTTGGCGTGCCACGCGCGATAATGCACGCAAGTAATAATAAAATCACCAGCCGCGTGTTTCATCGATCGGGGTCCTAAGTATATATATTATATATATATATATATATGCACATTTTCGAGTATAGTACGAAAGCTTGGGATACCGTTCGCATATCGAGCGAATGTAGGATTTAAAACGGAAAAAGGGGTTGTCTACGTTTAAAATGGATTTTGATTAATCGTATAAAATTTTCTTCATTTGTTCACAATTCACAATTGTACAAAGAAATATATATATTATTTTCTACATTCCTTTTTCGACCAACATCAATAATTCGTATCTATTGTGATAACATTAATCATTTCATTAAATCATTATTCTCACGTTTTAATGTGATTCGTCATCGGTATTTGTTATATCAATTTATGTACGCAAATGTTTTAATATTTCTAACATAAATTGAATATGTTTTATTATAAAATAATGCACAAAGAGAGGAATTATAATTCCATGTTTCGTATTATAGCGTTAGATAGAATAATTATTTGATTTTTTTTCTCTTTCTATTCGCATTATCGATATTATCGGTCGTAATATAAACGGAAAAACAAAAAAAAAAAAAGAAATAGAATGAAAGGACGCGATAAAAGTGAAAGAGCCGTATCATAAGGGCCCTTTGTTCAACCTAAGTCAAAGGGAGAGGTCGGAAGAATACGTGCTCGCGTGTTTTCGAGGATCTGCAAGAAAGCGTTTCCGCTTTTTCATTTTTCTCCCACCAGAATATCCCCGTTTTTCGTTGGTGCTCCTTGGCGAACAGCCAAACGGGATACATAGCGGTGGTTGCTTTTTTATTAGCTTCACTGTAAAATAAATTAGGGGTGAAATTATAAAGGCACTTCTTCCCTTCCTTATTTCCTTGCTTCCTTTACTTTCCTTTTCGTTTTTTTTTTTTTATTATTCACCCCCTTTTTAATCCGTTAAAATTGTCGTGTCTTATAGTTGTTACAATATTTATTTTAATAACGTAAATCTATAACATATGAATATTTTTTGATTATTATTTCTAGTATTTCATAACGATCGTATCAAAATACTTTCGCGAGAGTCATCGTAAGATATTGAAAAAAGACAAATGTGTTAGGTAGAAATCAATTTTGTTGAAAGAAATAAGAGAAGGTTTTCTTTCAGTTGAAGAAAAACGGCATTATATTAGAGTTTCCAGTAGTATACCACGTTATTCTTTTTTTCCTCGCGGTATGTCCGTGTTATCGATGGCATGCTAAGAGAAAGCAAAAGAGTGGTGGAGGAAGGGGGAGGGGGTGGAAGAGAAGAACCGTATGGTGGTGGTGGGCCGACACATCGAAAAATCTCATTTTGCCTTCTACACGGGTTAACACCGAAAACACGTGCTGCTGCCGACTTATGAACTTCCATTCTTAATGGTTCATGAAATTGCCTTATATTTCATGTTGGCCGAGACGTACATGGAGCGGAACGGATTTCGATGGGGTCCGTGCCTTTTATAGTATATAATAACACGAAGAACGGGAATTCAAGAATTTCTTCTTCTTCTTCTTCTTTTTCTTCGAACCAAACCTCCCCCTTTTTCCTATCTTTGCTTTTCTTTCTAACTAAACTCTTCTTACTGATTTCAAACTCGCGTGTACATGCGAACCGATGATTCCTTTTCTGTATTCGATAGTATAACAACAAGGTGTATGCACTTAATTTTTCTTTTTACATGGTTCCAGAAAAACATTGTTTCAGTTTTTTGTTTACACCATTACAAAATTATTTTCCTCGTACTTCGTTTCGTTGTAATGTATTAGACGAAATATATTCTGTTTCATCAGGTGGTGAATATTATTTAATTATTATTGTAAATTAGTAATTGTTTTTCTTTTTTCATAAAAAAAATAATAAAAAAGAAAAGAAGAAAACAAAAGCACGATACTACATATATATAACGAGCTTTATTGCAAAAACTTCTTCGAACACGTTCAGAAAACTTTTTGACACGTACGACGTGTACTGCCCCTATTACTCTCTCCTGGAAATATAATAATTACAAGTCACCCTTAAATCCGTTCGATCTAAATGAATCTTTTGCTCTTCGTATTGGCACTTTTGTAAAAAGTCATAAAGTTAAATGTTATTTCTATAACGTGAATTTATTTGATACGTCGTATAGATTAAGGTGAATCAAAAATGTTCGTCAGTTTTTAAATGAATATTAATCAAAATCACATTATATTACAAAAACAATCCATTATGCAATTTATAAAACAATTTTATAATACAATAAACGTACGAACGTTTGATTTAATCTTAATAGAAAGATACTCGGTTTGAACATTGGTCAATATTAACGTATATACAAATTTTTATTATTGATTCTCGATAAAAATGTTTACAATGTATATGTACGATACACATATAATACAAATAAGCGTGTACGAATAATATGCAAATATTTAAAAGAAAAAAAAAAAAAAAAGAAAACGAGAGAAAAAAAGATTGATGAAAATATGGGGAAAATTTTTATTAACGAGAAGAAACATGTATTGGATTTATTGGATGTGTATCGGTGATAATAAAAAAAAAGAAAAAAAATACAACCCTGTCGGGAAGGGAAGTAAAAAAAAAAGGAAAAAAAAATAGGAGGAATCGCTAAGGATAGATACATCTTGCAAGTTTCGAGTTTCATCTAGGCGATTTCGTAGACTGCAACACGGGAACTTAATAAATCGCGAACACGATACCATCCCTACGAGTTATTTATCGTCCTTCCAGATTTATCCGGGAACCTGCGTGTACCCTACTTCCCTAAAATTAATTTACTCTACGTATTATCTTCAGTTGCGAATAAACCGATCGGAGATTGCCGATATCATCGATGCTTCATTAGGATTATCTACGAGTTTCGCAACATAATTCAACAGTGATCGAAGAATATACTTTTTCATTCGCGAGTAATCGATTTATTTATTCCGAGTTAAGAATATACTTTTTTCTTTTTTCTTTTTTTTTTTTTTCAATTAATTCAAAAAATTAATTCAAAAAATTTGTCAATTAAATCAAAAAATTATTTCAAAAAATTTTTCAATTATTCATTATTTTTAAAATATATATATATATATATAAATCCTCGTCCAATAAATTGTTTTTCCACATTTCTTTTTCTCTATGACAAATATTTGTCTTGATAATGTCGTCATCGATCAATGACGGCCGTCCTGAACGTGGCTTATCATTAAGGTCAAAATCACCTGCTTCAAATTTTATAAATCATTTTTTGCACGTTCCATCTGAAACTGCATATAAAGCAAAAACTTGTACTAAATTTCGGCACGCTTCTGTAGCATTTCTTTCTTGTTGGAGTTCGTACAAAGTACAGTAGCGTAAATGAACTTTTTCGTAGTCATGTTTTAACGATCGCCTCTCACTGCCCAATGACATGAGAAGGTTTTTTTTCAGTTTATTTAAGAAAATACATGTGCATAAATGCAATGATAACGAAAATTAGTCATATATGACTCAAATAAACATGTTTATATCGATCGAAACTTGAGGAGACAAAATCGGACAGAACTTTTCGGTAGACCTAATATATATATTATTTTTTGTATCGTTTTTTTTCCTTCCTTCCTTCCTTCCATCTTTCCTTTCTTCCTTCCTCTACAATCGTAACACTCGCCCTGTTCCGGATCCCCGTTTCGAAGCTAAAGACAAAGTTGGCAATATCGCGCTCGCATTAAAGCTCGAAACGGCAGGAACGGCTTATTAGTAAAAAGCATGACAAACGGCTCGCGGTTTACCCAGGCTTAGTAGCTAGCTAGCTACTAGCTAGCTAGGTATACGAACCCCAGTAGGGCCGTAACCAGTATGCAACACGGTGTGCAACGTGATATATGGCGATTTTTAGTCACGCCTTTATACAGAAATAAATCCCACGGTTAACGTACCACCACCACCACCATCACTACCATCACCACTACCACCACCACCACCATCACCATGGAATCCTCGCGTGTTGAGTAGTGGATAGGAATGACGTAGTATAGGAGTCCGACACCGACCTGGTGGAACGTGAAGTCGTTAGGGACGGAGATCTCCTCGTTTTCTCTTTCTCTACGCTCGTATCAACTGATTTATAATGCCAATAAGTAAGCCAGGCGGTCCTGTTTAAATTACAAAAATCGTTCGAATTTCACCGTATGGATGGAACGAAACCAATCAACTAAGTTTGTGTAAGATGAACTGAGAAAGAGAGATTTTTTGTTGGCTAATTCTTACTTTATTTCTTATTTCTCTAGTTTTTTATTTTCATTATTCTAGTGAGTTTAATTTTTATTTCGTTGGATTCTAGAGTAATGTAATTGTTCTTCGTTGTCAATCAACGTATAGTTAACAATCTTTTCTTATATAACTTTTTAATAAAACTCAATGATTTTGATCTATTAACAAAATTGATAATATAATCAAACTATTCAGATAAGATGTTGTAATAATAATCTGTCATCTGTCAGATTAGAATAATGATACTATTGACTTTTATTATACAACCGATGATCTTCGATTTGTGTGTGGAAAAAATCGTACGATACAACAATATAATCGTATTTAAAAGTTAGTTATTCGTTCGCAAAAATGTATTGAATTTTTTTTTTCTCTCTCTCCCCTTTCTTTCTTTTTTTTTTTTCTTCTTCTTCTTCTTCTTCTCAATTCTCCCAAAGTTCTTCAATCGTTTTATCCTCGTAGTAGTACCCTTGCCCCTTTTGTGAAGTGAGAGAGGCTGTTTCGGCCTCTTGGCCACAATCAACCTGTCGTCATTCCTGAAAGCAACCGCACTAAACGCTCTTTGAAAGCTCACAAAGGAAATTAATTCCCCGAGTAAAGCCTCTCCGCAAGATTTCCGTCCGGTGTTCTGCTTCGGATACACGGAACAAAACGAAGAGACGTTGCGTTGCGTTACGTTGCGTTACGTTACGTTACGTTACGTTGCGGTAAGGAACGTCAGGGGGTTGGTAGGCTGATAGAAAGAGAGAAATGAGAAATGAGAGATGAACATTTTCATGGGTTGGAAATAGTAATTGAAAAGGTTCAAGATGAATATGCACTGCTGATAATTGAATATATATTTCAACTTGTTTCTTTCTATAACAGAAAATGTCTCATAAGAAAATCATAATATTAGGATGAATCAAAAGTTCGTGTATTTATTGTATTATAAATTGCATAATGGATTTGCTTTTTTGTAAAATTTATTTTGGAAATATTAATAAAAAAAAAAACTGATGTGTGTACTTATGTACGCACGTAAGAAGTTATACTTCTTTAACGTACCAAAACGAACATAACCTTAATAACCTCAAAAATAATTTCAATTTGCGCGCGCATCCTAAATATATTGACAACTTCGTGGTGTTGATTTTTTCGGTCGCATCTAACTTCACTTTCCAAAACGCGCTAAAAGAAGTATAACTTTAAAAAGTGTATCCATAATTCAACGTCAGATTTCTTACATCAATTTTAATGTCGAGTTATATTGGACATTGTAAGGAAAAGAAATTGGTAAAATAATTGAACATGTCTTATATTTATTATAGTATTAATCGTTTGTTTTATTGGTATATTAAGTATATTCAATTATTCCAAATTTCAATATTAATCGTATAGATATCTATTTGATGAAACAATTAAACGATTTGATATAATTAATCATTGGTTCTTTGATTATATGAAATTGTATGATTTTCATTGGCGCGATTAATTCGAAAACAATGTAATACGGTGATACAAGAAGGTGCTACGTAGGAATCCTGGGGGATTGAGGTACATAATGTGTAAGACCGCGTGCCTCCGGTAATATCGAAGTTGCTGGGTAAACAGGATCTTACCAGAGTTGTTGGAGTAACGATAACAGCGTTGAATAAGGGCGAACGACGTGGTTAGACTTGAACTCGTAGAATACGTTATCCCATCGATAATGTGAAATTCCTCTAGTATCCGAAGATATTTCATCGTCTTGTTGTATTGCGAATATTTCATTTGTTAAATTTCTACAAACGCGTTTAACATTTTCTTTTTATTATTTTTTACATTGTTTTGTTAGACGTAACAGTTTCTCAAGTTTAATATTTGTTCGAATGAACAAATGAGGGTTGTCTGTGCCCGAGAATATATACTTTTAAACGTTGTTTAAATAGTAATTTGATATTTTATAGAATATCAAAGTATTATGTTCGATGTCTAGGAAAAACTCTCCAAAATGTCTTATTTCTTACTTCGTCTGAAGGTTCTTTGCATTCATAGTAATGACGAGGAATTATTAGCAATGACTGATTTCCGGCTTTGACGTTAACATATACAATATATAATATATAGGTGAGAGAAAAATATAAGAATATATAATATATTTGCAATAAGAAAGGACAATTTAAAAGTTTCGATCCGTGACAATCTTTAGGTCGGGAGAGACATTTTTATCCTCAGTCGCACATAGACAGGACGGAAAAGGAAAGCAAGCACGAACGAAAGCAAGCAAGCAAGCAAGCAAGCAAGCAAGCAAGCAATGCTTCTACGTAGGCAGATGGAGTCAGGATAGCGTGAGATTCGCGTTATTCTCACCTGGCTTCTCCTATAGAGGTACGAGTATAGGGAATGCCAGGTTGGATGGACCGAGTCGTTTGTCTGGCTCCTTCGCCGAAAAGCCCTTGACATCCCTTGCTCATCCTCCTTCATCCTCGAACCTCTTCCCCTAACCTCTTCCCCGTCTCTCTTTTCCTCCCCCTTTTCCACCCCCTTTTCCTTTAGCCCTCTTCTCTATCTACCATCAAGCTTGTCATCGAGGATCGCGGAAGCTTCTTCGGTGAACCGCAGCCACGATATTACGTAATTGGATTCTCGTGGTTGGATCCCTTAAAGGGAACGAGCTTCCATTGACATGGCCGAATTCAAGGATAATTCGAAGAGGTTCGAGTGCCTGCAGATGCGTGCTACTACCTTCGAGAATCTCTTCCTCTTTACTCGTATAATAGTTGAGAAGAGGATGACTCTTGTTTGATGAGAATTAGAGAGAGAGAGAGAATTGTTCAGTAGGTTTTTCTTACCCTATCTTACCGTTTAATCTCTGAAATGATAATAAGACGAGCAACCATTCTCAACAACCTTTACCTACCTACTATACCTACCTACCTATCTATCTACCTTCCGTCCAAGTGGACAGCTTTTCTTGATGTGATTAGCACGAATAAAGATCGGGACTAAGAGTTTTTGAGTGAACTTAAGAACGTGTTGTTCCCTAGTCGTTGATGCTTTTACCGAGCATCGTTAATGCCTGTTGATCAAAGTGAGTAGATAACTATTATATATATATAGAGGTATATATACCTATATAGAAGACAAAACGTTAACTTGGAACATCTTACGGTAGAGATACATCCCCCCCTTTTACCGTTTTCATCTTGTAATAGGACTTAACGAAGATACGTTTAACATCATGATGTTCTAATACCGTTATTAGTATATAAACTAGAATTAATAGTTGTTACGAATTTTTGAAATTGTTTAGAAAGTTTTAATGTTAAATATACATTTCAATTGATCGTTATCTCATCATCGTTCATCAATAGTATCGAAAATGTAAACGTTAAAGGGAGTGAAGATATCTAGATTGAAACAGTTTTGTTGAGTGTTTTAATTATAACAGATTAATACATAACCAAGTGTAGATGTTTTGTGTTTCGAATATTAAAATAAAAATAAAAATGTATGTCTACTTAAAGAGAAAAATGCTGAAGAAGTCCCAATAAAGGGACGAAACGTCCAACTTAATAAAATTAAGTTCTACTTCTTTTTCTGATGTCCAAATTATCTTTGATACCTTCCTATTAGGAATTTTATTTTTGGACGAGAGAAACAACTGGTTAAATGGGAGAATTTAGTTAACAATTATACTATACGATTCGTGTTTTATATTTATTGTTCATAGTATTACCAAAAAATGTCATCCCCCTAATCTCCGCCCAAATTTCGGGTTGAATCTTACGGTTGGACATGAAAGATACCAAAGAGTGAGAGTGAGGGGTCACAGGACACATTCAGTTGGGAAAATGTTAAGAATAAGAATAAGAATAAGAAGGAAAAAGAAGAAATCAGCGAAGTGGTCTTTTACCAAGCGGAAGCATCTCGTAATTGAATGGTCTTCGTGGTCGACTGCACCACTAGATATTTTTATAAAAGGAAACCAAACACGTTCACGACGGGACATTCTGTATTGTTGCGGCCAGGTGTCCTATCGACACCTCAAAGTGCCGACTCTCATTTCCTCCTTGCGATGTTACCAACCTTGCTAACGTTATTTATTATTTTTCTCTGTCTAACTTCTCAACAGAGGTGAGTTGAGGTGAGGTGAGGTGATCCTTTTGGATTCTCACCTATGAAAACTGACTTCTTCTTTTAGCACAAATAAAAAAGAAACAAAAATCGGACTATACCCAATGTCTCCCTCTCCCTCCCCCCTATTCTTCAACGGTGAGACTATTCCCCTAACATGCGGTCACGTTAAGGTATTCTCTTCAAAAAGGAAACAAGTTTCGTTTGGATAATAGAGCGGTGAACATCTATGGGTGCTGTCAAAATGCTTTGCGTTTTTATTATCGGACACGTTGTTGTTGTTAGTTGTCAACGCGTAATGTTGTAATACGAGAACGTATGAGTATTATTTGTGACACTTTAGAATTTATTTTTGTCCTCTTTCTATCTCTCTCTCTCCTTCTATAGATCCTTGTCATTTATTTATATTATTATTTATTTATATTACAGGACGCTTTTCTGATTTGGAGGGTTTCTGATACAATTTTTCTTTTTACAAAAATGTAACAACAATTGTTATATATTATTGCAGTTATAATATTCGTTAAGTATTAGCCAGTTATAATTTGAGTACTCAACAAAACTGTTTCAATCTAGAACTAATACTTAACGAAGTTTAGATGTTTTGTGTTTTGAATATTAAAAATAAAAATAAAAATGTATGTCTACTCAAAGAAAAAAGACGCTGAACTATAAAGATTAAGTTGCTGAAGAAGTCCCAATAAAGGGACGAAACGTCCAACTTAGTAAAATTAAGTTCTACTTCTTTTTTTTTTATGTCCAAGTTCCCTGTGATACCTTCTCATATTCGAATTAATATTAAACATATTATGATCGGTCAGAATATTTTTTACAAGTTACAATGCTATTTGATCAGTCAAGAATTCTTATTGCATTTTTATTGTTATGCATATATCGTAAAATACATATACATTTCTTTTAAACATTATGTCATTAGATTCGTATTGAACAAGAACAAGAAATAATCCTTTATCCAAATTACGTTTAATATTAAAATAAACTCGTGTTGAGAGAAAAATTGAATATCTCAATGATATTATTCCATGATCCATAAATTCTAACGTCAGTTTGATTTAAATCGTTGTATATAGAAAACTATTTAATAAACGATGAAACACATTTCAAAATGCTACATTGTATATTTGACAAAGAATAAGAAGAATAAGAAGAAGAAAAAGTTCAGTAGTCCCTAAGGATTAGGATTGGTAATAGTTTAGAAGAAAAACATGGTGAATAAATAAGGTAAATAATTGGAATGAGTCACGGATTAAAACCTTCTTATTTCTCGTAGAAAAAATTTTCTGCTTCAGGTTGTCCATTCATCGAACGTCGTTCGTATACGACGTACGACCAAGGAAGATTTGAACGACGTAAATGGTTAGGCTGACTGGTTGGTTGGCTGACTGGCTGGTTGGGTGGTTCCAACGAACCGAAAATCCTGGCTGCAGCCGGACCCTACGTTGAATATCTGTGAAAGAAGGCTCCCTCGAGCCGTGTATACTCGAGGATCGATGATTTCGCGAATAGTTAATGGTACGGAGCGCGTTAGGTCGTTAGAAGAGTTATCCTAGCGTAATAAAATCGTTCAATGCAAAACAGACAATAAGCCAACGGAGATTCTTCTCTCCATGGGGAATCAACAAAAAAGAAAAGAATGAGAAGGAAAAAAAAATAAAGAGAGAGAACCGGTGCATCAACTAAGTATTTACTTGCTCAAACAACAACGTTGCCGATACAACGATGAGAAATCAAACAATATAAGACACCCCTATAGGATTTTTCTTCTAATTACCATTAAATATATTCTTGAACAATTTATATCTATCTTTTTGACGGGTTTAGAAAATAATCCCATCCCATATCTCTCTCTTTTCAGTGATTGATGCATGAATTTTACTGTTACTCCTGTCTTTACACTCGGATGACACCAATCTCGGATATATATGTGACTTGTATTACATGTCCTTGTTCTTATAAGGCATTTCGTTGAAATATTCAGTAGGAGTTTCTAGCCAAAACTATGGAATAAAATACTTTATAACATTTTACGTAACGGGGGATGGGGGCAGCGGGAGGGGAAGGGAACGACTGACATACGTGACTAGGGCCGTCGAGTTAAGAGTTGTACTTATCCGGAAATAACCTTCTTTGTATTCGGACAACAACCGAATGCATTCTTCTTCCTCCTGACACACCTGTACTTTCGTTTTTTTTTTTTTCGTACAGTTAACTTACTTCTTTTTTTATTTTTCTGTTATATCTCTATATATATATATATGTGAAGGAAATGTATTCCTTTAATGCGTTTAGCTCCTGTTAGAGGGATTAATTGATAACATCGGAATAAAGAAATAGGTGGCGACTGATAAAAAGAAAAGCACGGAGTATAAAATAAAGCACATATGTGTGGAAAGGAGTAAAGAATATTTATTATAAATATAGATAAATAAACTGTTTAGAGTAAGTGAGAATAATAGACTTTAATTGTCATTTTTTTTGCTTTTCAGAAAAACAAATTTTAGTTTATTGATTATCCTCATTTAATAATAAGAGTTATAGTCTTATATATATTTAAAAATTATATAAATATATATATATATATATTTTCTTTCTATTACACTTTCTCTCTCTCTCTCTCTCTCTCTATTTAATTCATTTCAAGTCAACAATATCATTTTTCAGTATCATTTTCGAACATTTTTGATCGTCACATTGCTTTGAAATTTTTAATCGAGATTAGGTATTTAAAAAATAAGACAAAAATATAATTTTACAAACACGCAACATATCTTCTTTACATTTCAATCCTTCCCTCTTTTTTAATTCGCACGTTCGATTCCTCCCTGCCCATCCCCCCTCCCTCTACCCCTTTTACTTCTTTTTGCTTTCAGCTTAAGTAAAGACGAGTGGAAAGAAAAAAGAAGAAAAAGAAAAAAATAAAAAAGAAAAAGAGAGGGAGAAAAAGCTAGGCGCGCAGAGGAAAACGGAAGAAAAAAGGGGGAAAAAAAAGAGAGAGAGAGAGAGAAAGAAAAAAAAAGAAACGAACGAAGAGAAAATTAACCGAACGTAGAAATGGCCGCAGGGTGCCGATGAGAGCCGAACCGAACGCGTTCTCTCGTTTGGCCCGGTTCACCAGTCCGCTATCACGTCCTGAAGGGCCAATCAAATTTTTCTCCCTCTATTTCCCCCCCCCCTTTTTTTCTTTTTCTTTCTCTTTCATTTTTGTTCACTCTCTCTCTTTTTTTTTTTATATATATATTTTTTCTTTTTATTTTTTTTGGACAGAAAAAGCCTTCGGCGAGTTCGGCGTGACACGACGAACGAACGAACGAACACAGAGAGAAAGAGAGAGAGAAAGAGAGAGAGAGAGAGAGAGAGAGGAACCCATTCATGCATCAAAATGACCCCAGAGGCACCAATCAAACGCGTCGCCTTAACCTGAATACTTTCAATAGAGATATAGAGATAACGTGAAGCTTGTACGCCTATATTAATAGGAGAGAGAGAGAGATAGAGAGAGAGAGAGATAGAGAGAGAGAGAGAGACCATCGTTTTCTCTTCGATTTTTCACCAATCTTTTACCAATACACATTTACACGCGTATACGTATACGTAGGATGCATATAACACGTTATGCACGAAACAGTCACCCTCTCTTCTGTTTCTCGGATATCTCTCACACCTTTGATTTTTTTTCTCTATCGTGTTCGCACGTACCTTTAAATTGACTTCTCTTTCCCCCCTAAAAATCCCGAGATTTCCTATTCAGTTTAATCGTCTAAAATTGCACACTCGAAAGTTAATTAAAATAATTCATATTTTTGATAACCTATCGCGTATTTTGTTTTAGAAATGTTAAGAATTAAGGATATAAGAACAAGTGTAGAATGTGTGAGGATTTAATATATTTTAATAATATAATTGTGGATTGTTTATTTTGAAAGTGGTGTAAGTTTGTTTTTTTTGTTGTTTTGAGAAAATGAAAGGTTTGTTTATTGGTTTTAATTGAAAAATATTCAATAATTCTATCAAGTTTGACAATGTTTTTATTAATTGATCGATATTTAATTTGATTATATATATATATATTACTTTTAGGATAATTTAATTAAAATAATGTATATTTACAGGGGCTGCAAATGGGCTTACACTTAGTCAGTTGTTAAAATCGTTTAATTTCACTTTTGAAAAATCAAATATATTCTCATATTAATCTAATTTTGCTGTACACAAATTTTGATGTACAATTCATTTGTATAAATATATTTAGTAAATTACTTTTATCGTGTTGTATACGCATCTTCGAAAATTCACTTTTCACGAAAGACAATTTTCTCTTTTCGCCAATATTATTCTACGAGCCACGAAAGGTTTACCCGGCAAGTTGTTTAACGTTATCGCTTACATAGAAGCATGGAAATATATGCGTACGGCTCTTTTCGTTTGCACGTTCACCTGGATTACCCTATACCCGTATCTATATCTAGTAACATTATTTCCCTACACGGTTGCCTTGTTTATTGGCTAATTGCCATATTATTTTTAAGATGCTTTTAGCTTAGTATAGAAAAACAAGAATGGAATGGATATTGAAGTTTTAAACCCCAGCCCCCTCTCCGTCCCCCTAGCACCCCTTTTAAAGTGCGAAAGAATTGTTAAATTTAATGTATAATCGTTATCCTTATACCGATAATGTATCGTATTTTTCACTTTATTCTTTTCTTTTATCTTTTTTTTCAGTTTCAACAATGTTTCCTTTAGATCATGATTTTGTTTAATACCATTGAACTTTTACTTTTTTTTATAGCATCCTATTTTGCATTATTATATATCTAATGATTCTTAATTAATATTGAAATAATGTTATTATATATATATAAATGTAATTAAGAATTATTTTTCATAAGTTTGCAATGAAGTGTGTTTCTAATCGAATTTTCAAATAACATTTTGCGATATATTTTTATTTGTAGGATATGCTCGTGTAATTTGTTCGGGATATATTTTATTATACATATCTTTTTAAGTTATATATATATATATATATATATTTATCGAGATATGTATAGGTAGAGTATGACGATGAAAAATACACGAGGCATAACGTCATTTCGATTACATATTGTTCGGTTATCGTGTGATCAATGAGTAGGAAACGTTGTCGGATCGAATCAGTTAAAAAGAAATTCTTGAGGTATTGTTTCAACAGAGAGAGATAGAAAGAGTATTGTGGTTCGCGATATATTCAGATGCTGAGGCTTGGATACACACATTAGATCAATTAAATATATTTTTTTAAATTTTGCTAATTATTGTATAGTTATTCGATCGAATAAAACATATTGTCACGCAGTAAAAGGAGTAAAAATAGTAAAAGGATAATCCTATTCATACAAGGATATGTTTTATACATAGAAAAATGATTATACATCCGTGAGAAAAATTTCTTCTCGTTCAAATCACAATGAGAAGTATTCTTCTTTTAAAAGTTGCACCGTTATAATACCGGTCCTGTTTTCTATTCTTTTTTTATTCTTGTTCATCTTTCTCTTTCTTTCTTTCTTTCCCGTTTCTTTTCGAAAAATCTGTTCATTCATTACAAAATTCTATTACTTTCGATGACTGTTAAATACTAAACCTAATTATTACGCGAAATCAAACAACCGTGTGTCAAGTAATTAATACAAAATACGATTAAAATGCATGAAGTGTATATTATTAATATTGTTCATCTTTCACTTTCTTTCTTTCCTGTTTCTTTTCGAAAAATCTGTTCATTCATTACAAAATTCTACTACTTTCGATGACTGTTAAATACTAAACCTAATTATTACGTGAAATCAAACAACCGTGTGTCAAGTAATTAATACAAAATACGATTAAAATGCATGAAGTGTATATTATTAATATTTAAATAAAAGAAAACATTTTGTATAGACTATTTGATTGGCTAAAATTTCTCATTCTATATTAGGGTATATGGTTTTATTTTTAATCGATCATTTAGTCATTCATGATATGCATGAAATTTTGATAATGTTTAGTGTTACATACAAACGTGTAACACTTGTAGTTATTGTTCGTAAATGTTTCGAATTTGTTTGTAAAATGTAAAATGCATGATCGAGAATCCCGCAGAGCGTTAGACATTTTTCGTTTCCTTTTTCGATACTTTGTTATTGTATCCATTCTTGTATCCGTTTTCATAGGGTACTACGGTTAGTTCCTGTGATCTTAAGCCGACACACTTTCACCAGAATGAAATGCTTGGGTAAAGTTCTTCCAGTCACTTTACCAGTCTTTCCTGTCACCATAGCTAGATGGTTATACCACCGTCATCACCATTATAACACCACAACAACACAACAGACCCTTCGATGTCAATCGTTCATCCGTATCGAATGAAACCCCCGCAAGGAAAATGCTTGAAACGTTTAGAAATAAAATGCCAATATCCCCCGTCGTGCAACAATCTTACCTTTTAAGTCCTTTAATTCACCGCTTCTTTTTTTTTTTCAATGATACTTATTCGATTAATGATTTATTCGATTGTTTTGTTATCCTTTGGTATTTCCTTAAAAGTTTCACATTTTTGAGAGTACTTAAAAATCAATGTATAATATATTCAAAATTCTTTTTATATAATCCCTATTGTTTTTCTTTTATATTACTTTACCTCTATCAAATATAATTCATATATAAAACTGTTATAAATATTTTATCATTATTTAAATAGCAAACGAAAATGTATGTGTGTTTGTTCGAATTTAAAGCATCGATAAATCTTTACACAAACCTATTATCATTATTTTCATCATTTGGATGGTTTAAAAAATTGTACAATTTTCAATCTGTTATCCTATTTTAACATATAGCTATGTAACACAATTTTATATTCAATGAAAGAAGCATCAATAATGGTTGGATACATGAAAAATCGAACAAAGGATTCGTTAGAACACTTTTAGCGTAGGTGAAGTCACGAAAGCAATTGAAGTGGAAAGAAAAAGAGAAAGAGTAAAACAGAGAGAGAGAGAGAGAGAGAAAAGATAAAGAGAAAGAAGACAAAAATAAATAAAACTAAAGGAAAAAGAGCGTACGCGGGTCATTCTAACACAACATACCGAAAACGACGGGTTGCTTCGATTTCGGAAATAAAACGTGGCAGCACGTTTTCGAAGAGTGGTGCTAGCGATGGTGCTAGCGATGGTGATGTTGGTGATGGTGATGGTGCTAGTCCCTTTTTTTTTTTTTATCTTTGCGTTTCGCATCGTGTCACGTGCAGGCTCGTATTCACGCGGTACACGTTTCGGCGTAGTTTTGGACACAGTGCACGAGAGAAGAACAGGAGCCTGACCTCGGTTGTTAGCTTGATGTTGCCTGGCGCGAATGCCAGGGAAAGGGGGTGGCGGAAGGGGAAGGGTAGGGGGGTGTAAGGGTCAAAAAATTCAAGTGGAAAAGCTGCTGGAGGCTTTTCAAAAGAATGAATCCCCTTTTTTAATTCGACTTTTCGTTGGTGTTGTTAGTATTACTGCTATTACTACTACTACTACTACTACTGGTGTTGGTGTTGGTGTTGTTACTATTCGTTAAAAGTATATTCGTTTTTCTGTCGACGAGGATAGAACCAAGAAGACCATCCTAAAATAACGAGGTAAATTATTCGTAGAAATGAAATTGAGTATCGATACTGTAATGTACTAAATGTTCTATTCTTTTTTCTAATTAAATTCTAACGATATCGTGGAAGATGCATTAATTTGATACAAAGTTCGGATATATATATATATATATATATATATAAGATTACATATACATTTAAAATTATATATATAATATATTACAAATATATACAATTATATATATATAAAATTACATATATATTATATTACAAATATATACAATTATATATATATTATAGGGTTCATTTTGTTGTGCGTTATTATATTTACGCGTTTAGGATGAAAAGGGAAGAAAATTGGAGTAATATTCGAGCGAATAGATAGATCGGATCGGTGTAAAGAAATGGTAGGTAGGTATAGTAGGTAGGTAAGTCGAAAAAAGGAAGGTATGAAGAAAAAATGTAAAAGGTATGAAGAAGGTAACGTCCTATATATCGTGTTTCCCCGTCCTCTCTCCAATCGAAAGTTTTCCTTTCGAAGGGAATATCTTATCGGAAGACGTCAAGGTGCCAGATACTTCGGCCGAGCGAATTCGTCTACCTTATTCTGACGGAAGTCTAAAGATGTTCACTCGATGAGATCTCTAACCCACTCTCTCTCTCTCTCTCTCTCTCTCTACTTTCCGATCTTGTGAAGACTTTTTCCGAACGTAAGAAACCATTTCGTTAGAAAAGAGAGAAGAGAGCTTCTTTTTACCCGGCGAGAATAAGTCTTCGTATATTATATATATATATATATATATAATATATATATATATAAGAACTGGTTAGGTGGTAGTATAGTACCGATGAAAATTCAATTTCGATGCGCGATTGCCTTCCGATTTTCTGATACCTATACGAATTTTTACATAAATTTCTAAGTTTAGAGAGGTGTAAGTACTTATGTATTATATATTAAGTAAATACATAACCTATATATAGGATATATATATATATGACGTTGAAATAGATGGTTTTACGATCAGTCAAGATATCAATATGACTAACAAATCACTTTATAAAATATTTCTGCCCCCTCACCCCAATTTCTTAAGAATATAAAGATTCGTTGAAATATTTTATCGTCAATTATGATTTATAGTTAATAATTAAACAATTCTCGCGCGTTGACGTTTCTTTTCATCGATGAAAGATTATTATTCGTATTCTTTTTTTTATTTTTTAGCAATTTCCGTTTTATTTTAGTCGAATGAAATTTACATATTACGAAATTAACGTTAATTTCACGTATAGATTCGTATTTATTGAAAATAGGTCTTTTTCGTAACAGCTTTTTATCTCATCCGTTCGTTCCAATTTGGTAATAAATCCAGTCCTATTGTTTTATTAATTTGCTCAATCCATTATTATATTCGTTAATCGAAACGCATTATGATATTATCTCACCGAGCTGTTAAATAAATTTCGAGGAGACTAATGTAATTATACCGACCACCACGGTGTATTTCGTATTAATAATTAATCCTATTTATAATCGATTAAGGATTCAATTAAACGTGGTAAATCTATTATCTATATTATGAATAGATAATGACTAAGAAAAAATATAAATTTAGAGTTAATAATAATTAAGGCAACATTAATAAATAAAATCTATAAGATTGTAATACGTTTTTATTTTATCATTTTTATATAATTATTTCAACGCGTTTCTGCACAGTGATGATTACGAGAATAAAATTTTCCTATAATAGAAGTAATGTACATTAGTGCATTAAAATAATTGTTTATTAATCGATGGGCAAAAGTATCTATACGTTAAAATAAATATACATTAGTTTAAACAATTATATTATCAATTAGTTGTTTCTCTCGTCTCCAAAAATAAAATTATTAATATCTTCGTTTTGATTAATTGGACGTTTCATCCCTTTATTATAAGAATTTTATTTTATTTATTTTTTAGAGATTAAGTTGCTGAAGAAGTCAAACGAAATTCTAATTCTTTTTAATATCCAAATTCCTTATGATACCTATTTATTAATTACAATAATTTCTCTAACCATTACAGTGCATAAAAACGTGAGTTCAAAATATCGAAAAGAAAAAAATATTGTAGTAGTAATTACAATCAGTATTAATTCATTACTCAACAATAACTCATCTCATAATTCTTTAATCCAGTTTCTATAACTGATATTATTTGTAAATTCATCGATAAATTATATGAAAAATGTTGATATTCATTTCTTCCTTCTTATTATTGCAATCAAAAATTTGTCGTCGTTGGTGTAATTATCAGGGAATATCGAAGAAAGTTCGAACCAAGGAAAGAAGGAAGGAAGGAAGGAAGGAAGGAAGGAAGGAATGAACGAACGCGGTAGCTGTGGCTGACTCGAATAAAAGTGATTTAGTACTAACTGTAGAAACGAAACGAGCTAGTATAGAGCAACGGCGAACAAACTACGCCCGGTATTTACAACCCGAAGCCCATAAACGACTTTGAGGATGGGATATGGTCGTATGGGTTTCTCACTGAACCAGAAAGAGAGAGAAAGAGAGGTGATCGGTACTCACCGATTGGATTTTGCGGATCTTTACGACCCTCTTCCTTCTTTTTTTTTTCCCCCTTTATTTTTCTCTCTCTCTCTCTCTCTCTCTTTTGTACCTATTCATTCTAAAAACGTATATATATGGTTAATTTATTGAAAATTCGATTAAAATACAAATATATATATTTGAATTCCTTTTAAATCGTTTTAATTTAACGTCAAAGTTGGAATGCGGTTTAGCAAGGATTACAATATAATATCAAACCGATTGTGAAAATGTCATATTTCCACTTCCCTCCCCTCCTACATTTCTCTACTATTGCTACTACAATTCGTTAAAATGGCAATATCGGTGTAGAAATTTCAAACCGGTATGTTATCTTGTTTCTAAAGACTAATTTGAACGAATTGATGGTAACAATTAGACCATATGATGGTATATTCTCATTCTCTTTCTCTTTTTCCCTCTTTAATTCAGACTTCGCGGATGAATTTATTTAGCCGTGAGGCTTTGTGGGATGAAATGGGATGAGATGGGGGGGGGATACTTCCTATCGTATGTCACGATTTAATCGAAACGACTATTAGTTTATCTTTTATAAACGAAGAATTTCTCTTTATTACGACGGAGAACGACTTATAAGAGAACGTTTGTGAAGAAGGGGGGAAAAAAAAAAAGGTTTTTTTCAGTGCGAAAGTTTGTAAGAAGAATTCGATAAGTAATTAAATGAATTTTCTTAGTTGTGTCGATTTTATCGATAGTTGTTTTAATTTTATTACGTGTTTGAAATACGTTGGGCAAAAGGTAAATTAAAAATATATCGAACGAATGTAAAGAATATTATCCGTGTTTTACACGTAACAAAAACCCCCTGCTCCCCCTTTCCTCCCCCTTCCTCCCCATCCACCTATCCAATTGCCTTCGGTTTAATGTCGGTCACGAATTACGTTTCGTTTAAAAAGCAGCAGCAACAGCATCGAATGTTGGCACGTGTTCGGGAACCATCTCTCCATTTCGTTAAATTAACGTTTATTAGCTTTCTCTTAGTTTCTCGTAAATTCGACTTTTATTACTATGCCGATTGTGTTAGGGTCTTGAAAACGTGCAGGAAAACGATCAGTCTTTGATAATAAATCGACCGATGACTCTAACTATAAATGATTGACTGACTGACTGACCGTCGTGGGGAGTGTGGGGGTGTATTAATTTCTAACTTACACGATTAGATTGAAAACATATATTTTCCTTTTTTTTTCCTATCATTAGATTATTATTTCGTTTATATTTTAATAACTTTTCACACGCGTTACTCGCATTTCCTTTTTCCTTTTTTTATATCTCATTTAATCTCGGTGGTAGAAAAAAAAAAGAAAATATTCTCACGACAATTTTTGTGTGTGTGTGTGTAGGAACCGAGAATCAATTTAACAATTTTATTATTAAATTACCCCCTCCCCACCCTCTTCGACGTTATTTTACGTGACTTTTCTTTAAAATAATACTATATAATGTTCAGTCGGTCTTTCCTTTCACCATATTTCGACCATATGTTTTTTAAGTTTGAATGTGAGCACGTGTCACTTAAAAAGATCTTCCCGACTGTTTCCTTTTTTTCCCGATAATTCTCCTATAGCGCAGGATACTTAGAATAGTTAAGCAAAAAAAATGAAACAAAACAAAAAAAAAATACAACGTTGATCTCAATTAGCGTTCCTTTTCAATGACGTAATAATTTTGATTCGATGCAGTCAACAAATAACAACTAAAGTTATAGAATATATTATAAAGTTATAGTATAAGAATAATTTATAGTTTTTTCCTTTCTTTTTTTCTTTTTTTTTTTGTTTTCATAATTTTGCAACGAAATTTGTACTTTTCTGACAATTATTTTCAGGTTCTTGTTATTTTATCAAATAAAATAAAATAGGCGAGTGGATAAACGTGTATTTAATCGTAAAACAGTTATAAATTTGCAAGGATCGATAGAAATGAAAAGGGGGGGATGAACGAGAATGCGATTGGATTTCATTAGCTCGTTGCATTGCTGCTGCTTGCATAATATGACTTCAAAATGTAAGGATTAACAAACAGGATGGATAACTGTTCGTTTTGTAAACAGAATGGATTCGTTGACGTTTCACATTAAATGATTACAATTTATATGTTACTCGATGATGATAGTAGTTTTACAATTTTTGGGTTAATTTTTATCGTAAAATAAAAGTAATATTATGAAAAAGAAAGGTATCTTGTATTTTGTTAATATAAGATCGAATAAAAACACGGAAGAAAAGGAGATGGAAAAAGAGATTATGGTGGAGGAACTCGTTACGAACAAAAGAAACTTCAAGACGAGGATTAAATAAATTTAAAATGCTCCAACTTTTGACGTTAATGGAATACTTCGATCTTATTTATGAATTTCTTTTTTCGTAAGAGTTTCACGTGGGTGGTTGGGGGGAGGGGGAAAGTGTAATAAAAGGTTATAAAAATTGTAATATATATAGTCGTAAAATTATATCTGTTATTTTATGTAATTTAGAAAAAGAATTATTATATTGTTTTATAAAAATATTTTATAAGTTTATAAGAGAGACAAATTTATAATAATAATACGATGTGTGTGTATGTGTGAATTGTTTGATATTTATTATTAATATAGTATAGGGATTTTATTGATTTAATTTATTTTTTTTTTATTAAATTGTCTTCGTTAATGAAAAAAAATCTTCCAGGGTTAATTCGATGGATCTAGCATTGAAATTATTTTACCATGACACTTTTGCGTACTCGGAAAAAAGCAACCCTGCATTAGATTTTCCAACGACCGTCCCTTTAGGTCATTATTTATTCGTATTGCGGCACGAGAACATCGAACTACGCTATTTTGAACTTCCGTATTTTCAATAATTCAATCGATCGTTGAAAGGTTTCAAACTCTATACACGCATTTTCCAAAATTTTCTTGTCTTTTTTATTCGTTCTTATTGCTATTTTTATTTTATGCCAACTGAGTTGTCTTATTTGCGAGAATTTTCGACATTTACTTGATCCAACAATTTTTTTTATGTATTAATAATTCATAATCCTTTACGAATTATCGATATACGAAAAATATTTTGTTAACTTGTTAATCTGAATATAATCTTAAGTTATATTTAATTATACGTTTCCATTGATTGTACGCGTGTAAATTTACATTAACGTTAAATATAAATATACGATCATATAGATATAAATTTCATAATGATTCAAATAAATAATGTACGATTGTACAACTATCATTTATTATTTAAATATGTATAACATTAAATTGTGTCTGTGCTAAAATATTAAATTTCTTAATATTTATAATAAGTTTAATATAATATATTATTTATATATAAAATAAGATTTATCTAAAAAAAAGAAAAATGATTAACACGTGACGAGTAGTGTATTTCAATTTGTAATGTGAGATTAAGTGATAATCGGTGAGGTTTAACACCTAACGCCCCTTAATTCAAAAATATCATCATGCCCTTTTTGATATTTCCTGTTCGATAATCATCCCTCCTTCCTTCGTAGTTTTACGAGGATCACCACGTGTTTACCAAGGAAACAATCATTCATCTAAAAGAAAACTTTCCCGTCCACGTTTTCTTTCTCGTGCATGGTTCTCGTCTTTGGAAATTTCATTCGTAGAACAGCTAGCTGACGAAAACGACCTGTTTGACAATATCTCAAGAAAATTCTCTTGGGAAATAGAAATCTACGCGGATATAAACTTTGTGCATTCAACTGGGATGATGATGATGGTGGTGGTGGTGGTGGAGGAGGTAGGAGTAGGGATATGGGTTTTGACTACCAGAAATTTGAGATGATTTTTACTTTTACCGTCATCCAGCTTGATTTTCTAAAATATCCGGAAGAGTAGGAAAACTTGCCACGTGGCGGAAGTATAGTCCTTTTTTTTCTAGTGTTTTTTTTCCTCTTCTTATTTTCCCTCATCTGTTCCCACGTCAGCAGGATTTAATATTAAAATTAACGCGGTGTCCGTTTCAACGTGTCAAATAACCAAATTTTTTAATCGACAATAAAATGTATTTCAATATTACAAATTTCTTGCATAATTATTCGTCGAACAAATAATGATTTGTTTGGTTATATTTTTGTTGTTGCTCTTTCTTATTACCGAACAAATGATTTATATTTGAATATTAATTAAATTTCGTATAGAAAATTGTTCAAATACGATAAGAAAAAGATGTATGGAATAATGTAAGTAATGATAACGCGTGGTTGGTGGTAATTCATTTAAGGGTAGGATAATGCGGATCCTGACGTAGCACACGTGTTCCTTTCGATGGTTTGCGGTACGCCATAAGTCGAATGGGATCCATGAGATATAATGGTAAAAGGAAAAGGAAGAAGAAAGTGATTGTCGGTCTTTCTCTTTTCCTCTTTGGCAAAGGCAGAAGCACACACACACACACACACACAAACATATACACGTATACTCATACATACTAACAGAGAAGAGGGAACGTTTTGTACTCGCCACACCCTCCTGGCAAAAGTAGAATGGAAGTTCGATAAATTAAACGAACTGGGAAAACGACAGAGACGTTATAATCCAAAGGGTGTAATAAAAAGACGGGAACTGACTTGGGCTTTTCATTCTTCTTCGCGTCTTCTCACCTTTCTTTTTTGTCGATGATAATACGAATTTTTCAAGAAAAAGAAGAAGAAGAAGAAGGAAAGAAAAGTAGAAGCTTGATGTGTCCTGAAGAGAAGTACATGAAAAATACAACGGGGTTGTTAACTTTTTTCAGGGACCTCCCCAACTCTGAATTTTTGTAATACCATAATTCGTTTTTTATTGTTCAACGAAGATTGTGTTATCAAATTATTTCGATTAAGAGTTTTATTCAATCTAAAATAAATATTATACGAAGTTAGTATTATTAAATGTATGTGGATGGATTATATTTATCTAACAATTAGAGTTAACGAAATGCAATGAATCTTATATTAAATTAATGTACACTCTTTTTTCTACGCGTAGAATACTTTGTCGAGTTATAAATTTAGCATGGAGAGTTCAGGAAATGTCAAAGAATGCGATGCTCTAAATTGTGCATCTTTGCAATTTCTTTGAAAAGTTTCGGTAAATATTTTTTATACTTTTAGCAAATGGATTTTAATGATTTTTATATTAAATTAAAGTACACTCTTTTTTCTACGCGTAGAGTACTTTGTAGAGTTACGAAAATCAAATGTAAAGTGCAGAAAATATCTACGAATTCAATGCTGTAAAGTGTGCATCTTTGCAATTTCTTTGAAAAGTTTCGGCAACAATTTTTTATACTTAAAACAAGCGGATCTTAATGAAACTTATATTTAATTAAAGTACACTTTTTTCCCTACGCGTAGAATACTTTTTCGAGTTTAAACTCTTGTATCGAAGTTACATAAAATTTTAGAGAATGCAATGCTTTAAAGTACATATCTATAATATATTTTAGAAATGTTCACGTCACAGTATTTTTTATACTTACAATAATGAAAATATAATACATAAATTAATAAAGAGAATTATTTTGTAAAGATGAATATATAATATTAAATATATTTCATATAAAAGATAGAAAACAAAATGAATCTAATAAAGATCGTGGATAATAGTTGAACGAACTATTAAATAATCATTTTCATTTGTAGATATTTGACGAAATTATCGTAAATAATAATCTTTAAACGTGTCATTGTTAATCATAGAACAAAATGAGAAAAGATGACACGTGTTTTCATTGTGATATAGGTAGGCACACACCTAGGATATGAGTTTGAGCAGATGTTGAAAGGAAAAATGTAGACAATGAAAGGGTATAATGGAAGAAAGAAAGAATGAGATAGATAGATAGATAGATAGATAAAGGTACCTACGTTGTGTGGTGGTACGGTTCTCAATGACGATTCAAGAAATGATTTATAGCTTAGTATTAGAAGTAATGCCAGAGCATAGCAATCGATCTCCCTAAATTCGATGATCTTTATCGGTTAAAAAGCTAAAATGGGAGGAGTAGGTATTCGATAAATTACGTTTTGGTTCTATTCACGTTATTATTCCCCCAAAAATTGACCACGAAAAATCTCTCTCTCTCTCTCTATTTTTCGGTCTTTTTCGAATGATCGATAGATCTTCTATTTTCGTTCGATAATCTCTCGTTTTACGTGTCCCAAATTTCCAAAAAAATATTAACCGAACTTGGACTCACACATCTCGAATCTCTATGTTCCAAAATCGAAATAACAAATGTTTATTTTCCAATCTATACATTGTTGTTATTATTATCTTCCTTTCGTCATAAATATTCAACTTTAATAACGCCCCAATTTTTGCATGTATATCGCGTGTACGAGTTAGAAAAGAAAAGAAGAAAAAAAAAATAAATCGTCAGAGATATATATACGATATATATATAAAAAAATTAAAATATATATATATAATTATAATTTTATTATAATATATATAAAATAATAATAATTTTATTAATAATAATTTTATTATAATATATATAAAATATATATTATATATATATATTTTATTTTTATTATTATTATTACATATATATATGAGTTCATAGACCCCCATACCGATAGTTTACGTCGTACTCATCCTATATACGTCATTCATAGCAATCGATAGGATTAACAAAAAACTAGTTCATTTCTAACTATCTTCTTTAGTTTGAACTTTGTCACTTTGATTAGATAAGATGAAAAAATATTATTGTAAATCGAGGTAATGCTTTATAACAATGGTTATTGCATAAAGCAACACACTCTCTCCTCGGGGAGTGAGTTAAAAGAAAAAGAACCAAAAAAAAAGACTTAATGTCGAAAACCACGGTGGTTGTACCCAAGGTGGTGGTGGTGTTGGTGGTGGTGGTGCTGGTGTATCTTGAGTTTGCATAACGTCGATTACAGAATTAACAAAGCTATTAAGTTAGCGCGAGGAGTTAACCCTGCGGGTTTGGTAATCTTATTCCCCCTAGTTTTCGAGTTGTGGCTACGAAGAGACATTCGCAAGATAAGATAACAAAGCAGAGTGTATGTAAGTGAATGAGTTGAGTATATGAGTGAGTTGAGTAGAACCAGGAAGAGAAGAGGAAGGAAAGAGAGTGGAAGGGTGGAAGGGTGTAAGGGTGAAAGGGGTGGCTGATCGAGTCGAGTAATGCATCCGTAATGAGAGCAAAGTCGATCGGCCCTTTTACGATCTTGGTAACTATGTCGCCCTTAGCTCAAGTAGACATTGACGTTATCAAGGTAACGTAGGTAAGACGATTAGTGTTGAATCCATTAGAAAAGTATAATTCGGCCCTTCGGGAATCACTCAAAAAGATCTTTGCTTTGTAAGTATTATCTACACGTCGTACTTATACAAGGTAAGTCATGAAACGTGACTTTTTAAAAAATATATTATAACTTATATATTATATATTATGTAATATAAATATATTAATAAAAATATATTATACATTGTATGTGAACAAATTTTTCATTCGTAGTTAAACTAAATTTAAGTCATTTTCGAGACCTTTTTTTCTATTTTTTCTCTATATTTTCTGCACAATTTAATAGGATTATTAGAATAGAAATATACGAACTTTTACGAAAAAAATAACAAGCAAAAAGAAGAAGAAGAAGGAGAGGAAAAAAATGCAAATTATTATATAATAACATTGTTGAAAGATAATGAAATTTAATCTTGTCGGTCAACAGTTTATCGAGTTAACTGTGTATAGAATATATTTTACATAAATCGATATCTATATAACGGTTTGATATTTTTTACATACTGAATAATTCGCTTAAATATTTTTAGATCAAATTATTTTCTACTGACGTTATGTAATTAATGGAATACATTTACATTACCTGTAAACAAAAAAATATCAACTTGCGTATCGATATTTAATAAGATAAATTTAACTAAACGAATAATTGTCATCATGCCAAAAAATATTGTGTGTTAAATAAACGTAAGATTAAGAAGTTAAAAGATCGTTTTAAACAGGTGTTGTAAGAAAATTGTTGTTTGTTAGAGATGAAATTTGATGAGATAAATACTGAAGATGATATAATGATAAAACGGATTATGGTTGTTCTCTTTCTAGGTCGAATTTATTACATTTTCGTGTAAACGATGGTACGCGCTTTTAATGCATGGGTTGTTGTTGTAATCTTTGTGCCTAGTAGTAGGTACCTACGATTATAACTCTAGTAGTTGCTTTTCGTTCTCATAGGATGGAATCCTCTTGGTGACTGAGAAACCAACGAGGATGAGGATGAGGATGAGGACGAGGACGATGACGTAGACAGGGTTGACGGTAATATGTTACGTTGATGTGCAAACTTGGAATAGACAACTACGACACGACCCTGGCTTTCGGGATTGAATTAAATATGAATTGCGAAAGTTTTGGCACGTTTAACTCGCGTACTCGCCATATTTGAACGCGTGGCGTGGCGTGTATGCTTCTGCACGCTTTTAACATCTCTCTATCTCTCTTTCTCTTTCATAGTAATCCCATGGTGTACTTCGTTACAACTGCTTTTGCCATCAGCACCGCATTAACTGAATATATTGGGTTGGCAAGATAAGTAATTGCCGATTTTTTTCTTACTTGTAATGAACTTTAATCTATGATGTATTTTCCATTTTATTCGATGTGACCTTTTGCCATTTTTCTGCCAACTTGAAAATTCCATTCTCGTAGAAAATCTGATCTTTTTCGGTCAAAAACTGAAGTAAGTGTAATTTTACAGCGTCATCATCATTAAAAGTTTTATCATGGAGGGAGTTGTCCAAAGATCGAAATAAGTTGTAATCCGATGGTGCAAGATCAGGGCTATATGGTGGTTGTAATATTAATTCCCAACCAATATCCATGAATTTTTTCCGAATGGCCAAAGATGTGTGCAGCCTAGCATTGTCCTGGTGGAAAATGACACCTTTAAGATTGACCAATTCTGGTCGTTTTTCCTTGACTGCTGCATTTAATTTGTTCAGTTGCCTTTGATATTTATTAATAAATCCTTATGTTGTGTTAAATTGTATAGATTTAATTTACAAATTTGTATCTTTACTTTAACGTACATATTTATGTTACTTCTTATCTATCTTTTCTGATACAACTTTAAAACACTATCTAACATTATGTTTTTAATAATAATATTTAGATAATTATACTTTAGTAACAACGCTTGTTTTGTTTGACGTAGATAATACTTTAAGCAGGTTTTAAAAGTTTGCCATTATATTTTCAAACTATTAGGGGTGACGGGGGTGAGGAGAGTATGCAAGAATTTGTTAGAAATTGTTAGAAATTGTTAACGTGGTTATAAAAATACAAATAATATTCTATGATGATAGAGAAAAAATGTATGAGAGTATAATGATTCATAATATATATAAAAGTTGTTTGAAAATAAAGAAAAAAATACGAGGATACACAAATTACGTGGACAAAGAAAGTAGGGTGTAATTTTCTTTGGTAGAATTGAATCAACTTTAAGGAGAACGATGATCATACTTGCCAGCATGGCAGGAGTCTAACGATTCTACCATAGATTCTTTTATTACATCTTGGCAGAGAAAACGACTAAGAAAAGATCAGTAAAGCCTTTGGCAAAGTCTCTCTACTGTAAGGAAAGTGGAAAGAAGGATGTTATTATTGCTAGTGATACTGTAGGAGACTAGAAGTAAACAGACTACGAAGCTAATGGGGAACACAAACTTTTGGTTGGCTAACTAGCAACGAGGTCAGATATTAAAACCTAGCTAGGTTGCTTACTATCTTCCTCGAAGCTCAGTTGGAAACAGTCAGTCAGTCAGCCAACCAACCAACCAACCAACCAACCAACCAACCAGTAAGGTTCGTTTCTAGTTGGTGGATTTCTTTAGAAAATATATGAAATTGGCGACACAGTAGGAACGCGACAAACTCGAGATTATGCAGGGATTATGAAGTTCCTTGAATGAAAGAGAGAGAAAGAGAGAGAGAAACCTTCTCTCAACGTCGAATCAAGAACTTCTGTTTTCAGGAAAAGCGACTTCTTCTTCTTCTTCTTCTTCTTCCAGTCCAATCTCAACGTTGCCCCTTTTCTCTTTGCTACTTTCATCCCTATTTTTATTCCTTTTTAAACTTCCTTTCCTTTTTAAATAATCCTACAGAAAATTTCTCAGAGATATATATATATATATTCTTTTATTACAGAGTTACAAAAGCATTTTCTAACATCAAAAGGAAGATTTATATTTTATTTATATTAAATGATTTTTTATTCATGAATATAAGAACATCTATATAGGATGTCTCGTTTCGAGTATAACTCAACCTGAGGTGAATCGTTAACAGTATGATATTATAATACATTGATGATTATCGTTGAATCCTTAACCCTTTTCCACTTCTATTCAATTTTCTATCTTTCCTTTAAGTTTGAAAAATTATTTTATAAATAATGTAGAAAATGTCGAGTCACAAATTAAGTAAGAATTAATATTTGTATTTAGAAACTTATTAAAAAAAATAAATATAATCAATTTCTACTTTTAAAATTCTCTTCGACATAAATCACATTTCATACTTGAAACAATTATTCGTAAAATGTGTTCATCGATTGATAACGAATTGATTCAGTATAAAAAAACTGAACATTAATCAATATTACAATAAGAAATGATGATGATTAAATATTAGAAAAGCATATGGTGTTAGACAGATAGTATCTAATATAACTTAGATAAATTGTGGCATCATCCCTCTCGGTATCTTCGCGAGAATGAACTCGGTTGGAACATGGTTTTCGTAAATAAGAAATTGTAAATGAGCGAGGTTCCCGGAGGGACTGTTTATGCTAGTCGGCCTTATCGAAAGAGGGATTTTCCGGACGGCGTTTCCTCGTCGTGGCGTTTTGCTTTATTGCTCATTCTCTCCTTTGAAGGATCTCTTAGTATCAGTGCAGTGTAAGCAAGGTCTCTCTCTCTCTCTCTCTTTCTCTTTCTCTTTGCACGAGCTTGCCTTAATCTTCTTCTCTGCTTTCTGAGAAAGTGAGTGAGTGAGTGAGAGAGAGAGAGAGTATGAGAGAGAGAGAGAGAGAGAGAGAGAGAAGGAGAGAATGAAAGGGTGGAAGAAGGACGAAGAAGATATTTCGATTCGAGAAACTCTGACAGAGTTAGAGAGAAAGAGGGAGAGGGGGAGAACGCCAAGAACATACCGAGAACTCTGCTGTGTTTAGCTGTATTTACATAAATTTACTATAATATGTATACTAGCTATGAACATCAAAGATACGCGCTTGGAGCGAGGTGCAATTTCTCTTTACGTTATAGGAAACCTGATGTGCTCGCGTTTCCGAATGAAAATCGTGGTTAGAGCGAGTCAAATGGAGAAAGAGAAGAGCTAAAGATAAAGATAGATGAAGAAAGAAAGAGAGGGAGAGGGAGAGAGAGAGTTGGGAAGTGGGTGGTAAATTGTAAACTCGAAGATTCATATATATCGACGGAAATGAAATTTTCCGTAGATGATTTTCGAAAGATGATCCATTAAATAATCTTTTCTAAGTTACTAAGATCCTCTAACATGAGTTTTAGAAATATAATAACACAATTATGAAAAATTGTATTACGTAAAATTTGGGAAACAATATTCTACCATAAAGTCAAATTAGAATTTTGTAAATTTGGTTATCGTTTGAAAACGAACAAAAATAACATATATATCTTTTAGCATTTTTATCATAATTAAACGAAATACTTTTTCTAGTTATCTATTGAATATTTCCGTAGATGATTTTCGAAAGATGATCCATTAAATAATCTTTTCTAAGTTACTAAGATTCTCTAAGATGAGTTTTAGAAATATATTAATACAATTATGAAAAATTGTATTACGTAAAATTTGGACAAAATTATTCTACCCTTAAGTCGAATTAAAATTTCGTAAATTTAGTTATCGTTCAAAATCGAACAAAAATAATATATATATCATTTAGCATTTTAATCTTAATTAAACGAAATACTTTTTCCAGTTATCTATTGAATACCTAAAGAAATCTAACTGAATTAGACGTAATTCAAATATAACATAGGATATTTCCAGTAATGACCCGGAGGTGTTTAAAGATTCGTTTTAAAGGTGTTCGAGTGTAGAAAAGCGTAACGTTTAGATTCGAAACTTCGAAGTACGAGTTTTTCTTCGTCAATAGATAGAAAAAGAAAGACAGAAATAAAAGGGATGCTAGGAAGAAGGAAGTGGTGAACGAACTGAGAAGGGGTGGGTGTTCTGGTTTTCAAGAGAAAGGTAGGAGGTAGGTAGTTTCCACTCCGGTAAATACTTGTAGAAGACGTTAATGAATGTTTTCGCGTTTTCCTAGTTGAACCTGAGGTACGTTAGGGAAAGTGGGAAATGTATGGATAAATAAAGAAAGAAGATGACCGGCCCAAGTCATCGAACGAATTCCTTGTTTTTTTCGGCAATTTTCTTTGCCCTTCCTTTTCTTTTCTTTTTTTTCCCCTTTAGCCAACCTTTTTTTTTACTTTCTCTCTCTCTCTCTTTCTGTTCGTACTCATCGCTATTAACTTTGTCACGAAGAGAGAGAGAGAGAGAGAGAGACTTGTCTGGCACGCGAACACTTTTCCACCTAACGGGGGAGACGTTGATCGATCGTCCGTAAATTTTGCGGAATTGCTGGAGAAAGAGAGGGTGAAAGGGGTGGTTGGGTGGAGGAGGTAAGGAGGGTGAAAGAAGGAAGTGCTGGCATAGCTGAGACTACTCGAAGACGCCTTCTGAAGGCTTCGAGAACGAAGGGAATCTTCTCTATTCGTTATCGTTCGTTCGACAAGCATTATTCTCTTAAATTCCAAAAACACGAAAACTTTATTCAGTATCGTAGAGAATTGTTCGTAATTATTTGAATAGATGTTAAAACACACAACGTTTCCTTTCTTAACAAGAATTATTACATTTATTACACGCACACACATCTTTCGAATGTTCTCAATCGTTTATTGGAGTAATTTTATACTCTTCTCGGTTTAACTATTCTACAATTTAATTGAATGCTATTGGAAAATGTATATATATATATTTCTTAATTAACGGAATTAAAGTTTAATCGTAGATCTACGAATTGTTTTACGTGTATATTTTAAATTTATTTATGTTTAAAAATAAAAGAACCATCTATACAATATTAAATTAACTCTTTCAATTAGATTAATTTAAAACTAACTCGAACTTTCCGTCAAGGAAAATCGATTATTCATTTTTTTGTTTCTTCTTCTCTCTTTTTATTTTTAATCATAGATTATTACACCTGGTTAAATTTTTTCTATTAAAATAATATTTAAACAAAAATAAATAAATAATAATAGTTATATAATTATATTTAATATTTTAATATATTATATTACTTTGTCCTATAAGAGTTCTTTTCATTCCTTACTATAACTTCAAGCTTTCGGTCAACTCAACCTTAAACAACAAATACAAAAAAAAAATAAAGAAAGAAACTTATATAACAACATAATACTTTACGTTAACGTGAATAAACCATAAAATGTTATATAGAAGTACATCATCATTATTTAAAACTACGCGATATCAGTGACTTCGTGAACGTCTGTAAAAAGGGTCGGCGAAAGGTTTGTGGAACAATGTACAATACATTTGCACTGTATGAGAATGAGAGTGAGAGTGAGTGAGAAAGAAAAGGAATGTAATGGTTGCAGACCGTCACGTAACCGCGATCAGTTCCAGCTACTGCGAGGGCCACTGGCAATAAATCGTCCAGTTGAAACAGAACGGTGCTATTCTCCCTCTCTCGAAACAAAGTCAAGAGAGAGAGAGAGAGAAAGAGAGAAGGTATACTCTCCTGGTCCTTTTCCACCATATCCCTGGAGATGGAATCGTATTGTATGGTGGTAGCGTTGATACGGAGATCCACATTGTACGATGGACGCATTAGAAAGGGATGATACTATGTGACCATAGGGATAAAAAAGGGACAGAGTTAACAAACACACTCTCTCCCATACATAAAATGAGAAAGAGAGAGAGAGAGAGAGAAAGTGAGAGAGGGAAGGGAATGATGAAGAACAGAAGATTCGTACGAGTCACCCAATATAATATGAATATAATAATTTATGATGTATCGAGGCATCACTGCAAGGTGTTACCATGGACCAAATTTCTCTCTCTCTCTCTCTCTAACTCGTTTTGAAAATTCACATTTTACCTATTCCCTTATTTATCTCTCCTATCCTTGTTTTCTATGTTTCTCTTTCTATTTCGTTCTTTCTCGTTTCAAGGGGTTACATGGGTTTACACCGAGAAAAAATAGCATGTTTTCAACAATTTGTTTTTCTATATAAAAAATGGAATTCTTATTCAAACTTTTTTATAATATTTAAGATACATATATAAAGAACATTTTCTGAAATTTTGGTTGAAAAATATTTTAAACTCAGTTATTGCGACGTCATTTCCGGTGACCCCACCGAAAAAAAGTGTTTTCGCGTTGACAGCAGAACTTATAAACGGTGGAGGTTTTTCTGTTGGAAAAAATAGGATCTTTTAGTGAATACTTAAAACTAGAAACTGGACGAAGGAAAAAGAACAAAATTTTGCAAAATTGAACACAATATTCTAGATGAGTTGTAGAATTTAAAAAGATAAAAAAAAAAAAAATAATTTTTTTGAAAGTTCCAAACCCATGTAACCCCTTAAGTTTGTTCCTTGTCCATCCAGCCACGAAAGAACCCTTACCCTTTTCCCCTTCCTTTCGTTTATCTCTCTCTTTCTCTTTTTCGTTTTCTCTTTCACTTTCCAGTCGCGTTATCTACGCACTTCATATGTAACGTTGTTGAAACAGCTCGAACTGACGCGCTTAAACTAATGCGAACCCGTCTCTCCACCCGATCGGTCTTTCACCTTCCCCAAACCCCCTTAAACACCCCCTCATACCCTCCTCCATCCCACCGCGAGACTAACTCCCGAGAAAGGTGCACCGTTACGGGGGTAGAGTTCGGAAAGGGTGTTCGAAGGGAATTTGAAGGTTTACTCACGAAGGGAATAAACGTTCCAAGAGGAGTTTTGGAGTGTTCGATATATACCCGAAAAGTCGACTTCCGTTTTTTCCTTCTCTTTTTTTCTTTCTTTTTTTGTGTGCGTGTGTTTTTTTTTTTTCTTTCTTTTTTTTTTTTTTTTCGATCGATCGACGTGGAAAAAAGCTGCCTCCCGCTATTGACGTCTCTATTTCTGTGTGTATGTGTGTGTAACTAGGCTATGTGTATACTTTGTTTTTTTCCTAGGCATTGGTGGTATGTCTGCGCGATAGCCGAACGAGCAATCGCGTAATTGGATGAGAGTTTTTCGCAGAGTCTACTTTTTACGTCTGTTTTTTTATGACCGTCTCTACTGGCTTCAACATGAAAAAGTAAAAGAGGAATGAGTAAGTACCAGTAAGAGGAAAAGAAGGGGGTTGGAGATGAAGGTGATTGCCACCCCTCCCACTCCTTCCGTGTATAACGAAGAAATTAAAATATTTCATCGGAAACAAACAAACAAACAATCAGACTAAAGAAAAAGTAGAAAAATGTAATTAGCTTATTATGAATATTTAAATATCGATTATCATGATTAAAGTGTGTTATCCGATGGAAAAGAATTAATATCGAATGATTGGTAATTCATAACGCGGGGATGGATTATTGTTTTTTTTTTAATAATAATATGTAACCCTTTATTTGTTTTTCTTTTTTTTTTTTCTTCTTGTTGTTGAAATTTTGTGATATTTCTCATTTGATTTGTAAATATAATAGTAAGTTAACGTATACAGGTAGACCTTATATTCATTGAGTTTTTTGACGATGATAGATCCGATTACGTCAACGTTGGACAACTGTCATTATGGTTTGTCGACAAATTTATATTATTAAGACTTATCGTAGGGGTTTGCGTGCGAATGTTGTTGCAACGATATATCGAGTGACAGACACGTTACTAGGAAAATTCTCAACAAAAAAATCATTCGAAACGTAGCTCGTAAATCTTCTTCCTAACGTCAAAAAATACGTTTCACCGTGGTGGTGGTAGAAGAATAAGAAGGAAGGGTCGACGAAACAAAAAAAACAAAAAGAAAAAGAGGAAAATAATGCTACGGAAAATTCTGATCATTCTGCAACAACGGTTTAACGGCATAAAACTTGTCTAACGTCTGCCAAATACATTTTTACCTTTTTTCTTTTTTTTTCTTTCGATAAGAAGAACATTTTTACGTTTTACGATAATCTCCATCCCGATGTTTCTTACGTGACGTAGACATTTGAAGGGTAACAATATCGAACAGATCTTTTTCTTATATATTTGTTTTAGTTCACACACGTTAAAGAATACATACTACTAAAAATGTTTTCTCTCCTATATATTGTCGGCTAAATTTTGCTATAATATTTCTGGAGCTTTACGCGGTCATCTTTAAAAGCATCATTATTATTTCAATCGGAATAGTGGTGGGTACTACTTGCATCGGATTTAAGTGTTTCTATCTTTTTCAAAATGGATAAGGTATACATATGTTTTTTTAAATAGAAAACGACATCGTGTATCCAACGAAACGACAGACATTCACGTACTCATACATACATATATATATATAGATACAGTTGTACAACTCTATCGGGAACTTGGAATATTCATTTTATTTTGGAATAACTATTCACATTCATAGAATATATATATATAGATAAAATGGAAAAAGAAAATATAACTCTAACGTCCTGCACACTCTATTTCTCTATTTTTTTTTTTATTTAGTATATAGGAAAAAAAAATAATAGCTAAACTGTTATCAAATAAGTTAGTTAATATTTGAATAACTTTGTCGTACCTATTTGCAATTTTTATTCCTAGCTTGGGTATCATATATAGTGTAACAGTCAGTTACAGTTAAAGTTTGATCAACAGGCACCTTTTGTGAAAAGATAAACTAAACTCTTATGACTTTTCAATTCTTTCGTGAAAAGAAAGAAATAGAGTAAAATAAAGATGCTAAGCACATATACACACACACACATGCAATAATAGCAATACTAATATTATTTATATATATCTTTTATAATTTTTAATATTTTCTTTCTCTTCCATTTTGATTTTTGTTTGTATTTTTCTTCTCTTCTACGAATATATGTTCAATTATTAAAAGTTATATAATTGTAATTATTCTACATGTAACTATTCTCTGATCTCTCTCTTTTTATATTATATATTATTCTTTCAAACTTTTACTTATTTCATTTAGTTTCTTTTTTCTTTATTGAACTTATGCCTTTCCTTTTTGTGAAATATAAAATATATAATCCTCTTTCCCAGAGAAAGAGAAAGAGATTATTTCCATCTTTCTTTCTTTCTTTCTCTTTTATTTATACGAAAAAAGAGAAAAGAACTCGGAAACAAAAGAAATAACGTACGTAGTAATGTGCGCCCGGAATTAATTACCTTGACCGGAAGAGGACTAATTTGCATATTACGAAATTAAAAACTTTCGTGACTTTAATTCCGTCTCCTCTGGCAAAAGTCAGTTTGGATCCCTAATTTGCGCCTTTATAAACGTAAGCTAAGTGGTCGGTTTGCAAAGTACTCGTTAACCATATTCTATCTTTCTCTCTCAAATTCTTTTCTTTCTCTATTTCTTTATCCTATTTTTTTCCTTTTGGTATTTTTCTTTAACCTAACTAAACGTCGTAGGGAACGTACGGGGTGTGTAATTTGTCTTCGTTCGTTTAGATTTGCCCTGTTTAGTCGTAGATCTTCGTGTCAAATTTTCTGCTTTGTCATTAAACGTCAACTAACGAACGTGGGGGGGTTTGGGTGGGGGTGAAGGGTATGGGGAAGCTGATGGGGAGAAAATTGTTTAAGATATGGTACGGGGAAATAAAGAATGAAAGTTCAGACTGCGAAGAAACAAAGGATTTACAACATTCAAAGACACAAAACCGTAAGAAGTAAGAAAAACCGCAGGGATGATAATGCGTCCTATGAAATATTCACCATCCCCCCCCTTCCCCCTCCCCCCTTCCTGGAAGAAGGATTTATAACCCTGGTAGGATTTTTCGCGTCTGATTTCTTTCTAAAGTCACATCATATTTTTCTAACGTTAGCTCGGTGACGTACACTTTGGTACGTTTACGTTTCCGTTTCGTCTTATGAATCATTTCTAAGCTACTAGTATCTTTCAGATCTCTTAAAATATTATGTTTGCACGCTTTTCACTATCCACGTAGAGTATCGTTGAAATATCTTTTTGATTTTTATTATTTAATGATCCGTTTATATATATAATGAAAATTCATATAATGGTACGTTTAAAATAAATGAATGAGTTAATGATATAAAGTAAAATGAATCATGAGTGCATACTGTACACAATATTACTAATACTCAAGTCTAGTAAGTTTCACAAAATACTATAATTAACTTTTGTTTATTTATAATACTTACTATTAATGTTAGTATGCATAACACATGCAACTACATATATTGTATTATAATTAATAACCGTAGAAAATACAAAATCTTTTTCTTTTTTCACATACTTAATATACAAATACTTTCATCCCTTCACTGTACGTTATTAAAAGTCTCGCGATATCAGATTTTGATTTTAAAACTGACCCATTAATTTCGATCACTTTGTATATCCTATTATCAACGATTCTAAGTGTAATTGTAACACGTTCGATATTATTGTCAGCTAGTGAAAAAATAATCGACTATACAATGTTGCTGCTTTGAAATCTTTCGAGGAGGTTGGAGAGAGGGGGAGGGGGAGGGGGAGGGATGAGTAAAGAGTAAAGGATGCTTCGAGGAAATACGTTCGTGTACTAAAGAGCAAAAAGAAAACTCAGTGGGGGTGGTGGATGGGTGGATGGGTGGGTGGTTTAGATAGGTATATAGGTTGATAGAAAAGGAAAGAGAAGAGAAGAGAAGAGAAGAGAGGAGAGGAGAGGAGAGGAAGCTGAAACTTCGTACGGAAACGAGCTTAAGAGTACGGAAGCGGATAGATGCTGAGAAAAAGAAAGAAAGAAAGAAAGAGATAGAGAGAGAGAAGAAGAAGAAGAAGAAGAAGAAGAAGTAGATAAAAAAAGAAAAAAAAAAGAAAAAGAAGTAGTAGTAGTAGTAGTCTTGAAATATTTTTACTTGATGCAGGGCATAGTATGAACGGTAGTATATCTGTATAATAGATATATCTTGGATAGAAAGAAAGAAAGAGAAGAAGAATAGTTTCGGAAGATCGGAAAATGTTGGATTCCCTATTCTCGAATTTAAAGGCTTGGATACTCGGTGTATAAAGTATAAACGAGAGCGTGGAAAGACAGGAAAGAAAGATGGAAATGTAAAAATGGAAAGGTAGATAGAAATAGATAGATAGATAGATAGATAGAGAAAGAGAGAGAGAGAGAAAGGAAAAATAGTCTAAAGGATAAAGAAGAAAAGTCAAAAGAAGAAGAAGAAGAAGAAGAAGAAGAAGAAGAAAAAGAACGAATCGTGACCAACGAATCGTATGACGCCGGTCGTTTGACTTTTGCTGCAACGATCGGAAAAGACTTTTCTTGACCTTTCACGCTGTTATCTCTTACATTTTCCCTAGTTTTTCGATTTCTTTATTCCTTCCGACCATCGAACATTACATCACATCACCCGCCTCACCCCCCAACTCTCTCTCGTTGCCGAAGTCACATGACTTTCGACAAGCACCTTCAAGATATTCCCACCTTTCTTTTTTTCTTTCCTTTTCTTTTCTTTTCTTTCGATATCTAACAATGTAGGAAGCATTTCTGTATCGAACAACTCCCCTATCCCCCCCTCACCAATCCATTTCTACTATTTTTCCATATTGCCTAGCTCAATAGTGTTCCATTTTTCCGGACAGAAAGAAAGGTAGACGATGACAGCCGGCACGTTGCTTGCAACCACTCTAACTTCAGCATAATCCCCCGTCCCTCCGCCGCCCCCACCCCCCCTAGCCCCACCATTTCGATCTCTCAGAAAGCTTCCTAGCAAAAGCAATACGGTAACATTTTTCCCCACCATTTTACGGCACAACCACCGCGCGTTATTTTCGTGGAAACGCGCGTTTCTCTTTGGTATTAGTGTCGTTGTTGCAACCCCCCGTCCCTCTTCCCCGTTCACCTCCTCCTCTTCCTCCTCCTACTCTTCCTTCGTCCTAGCCCATTTGCCTTTTACGACCGTTTAGGGGGAAAAGGAATCTCAGTCTCGCGCGAATTTCGTAAACCCTTCTCCTCCACCCTTCGTGTACACTTGGAAAGTACCTTAACCCCATGGCCCTTTTTACTACTACAGCCGATGTTGCGCTGCTCTTCTGTTCCTCAAACTCCCTCCCTCTCCCACTTCCCCACTTTTCCCCTCACTTCTGCGTTCCCCCGACTAAACGAAAATACTGTTTAACATTCGATCTAACGCCCGCGATAAATAAATTTTCTCTCAGCGGTAGTACGGGGAAAAGAGTACCCTTTTGCCGTTCCGCTTTTATGGCCGAATCTGTCTACATGACGCCTTTCGCGAGAGACCCTTTTCCTCCAAGAGGGTTAATGCATAACCCCTAACCCCCCACCCCAATCCCCCCTTCTTCTTCCTTCTTTCCCTCTCGTACTGTTACAACGCTTTCTACGTGGATGTTGGAAATTAAGGTGGAACGCGGCAAAGCTAGCTAGCTAGCTAGCTTTTCCGTCCAAAAGGGCTCTCCTTTAACCTCTCTCTTTTTGTACCTTCTCGTTCGAGTAAAATCGCTTTCATGGAAATTGGAATTCCTTCTTTTTTTTTTTTTTTTCAACTTTTCTTTTTTTTTTCTTTTTTATTTTATTTTATCTTTCTCTCGTCTTTCCTACGGATTTCGAATAAAGTTTGAATGTTTTACGAACGATCAATGATGTATGTATAGATATATATATATATGTATACGCGATAGAAAACTTTGATTAACTGGTTCACGGTTTTATTCGATGTCTCGATTAATCGAAAACCTCGAAGGACGAGAGATGTAATGAATTAAAACGTTTCCCTTCGATTTTGTCTCTCCCGACCAGTATCTTGATTATTTTTTTTTCCTCTTTTTATTTATAATTTTGTCCTGTTATAATAGCTTTTTTTTATTGCTATTTTTAGGAAGGATTTATTGTTTTTACTAGGCTTCAAAAACCTTTTTATTTTAGGCTTGGGACCCCAAGGCTCTAGGTATTAAGCTAGGCGGAAAAATCTTGGACACAAAACCTTAAATATTTCAATTTAAGTATAAATGGACTTAAGCCAGTTTCAAAATAAACGGCTCATATAAACATCTACGTGTATAGTTTCTTCTACTTGCCAGTACTTTTTTCTTTTTCCAAATAGTTTATAAAAAATATAATTAAAAAAGGGTTCGTCATTCTATAACAAATATTATTTTAAATTTTTAATGATGAAATTTAACAGGGAACTTAGACATGAAAGAAGTAGAACTTAGTTTGATTTAGTTGGACGTTTCGTCCCTTTATTGGGACTTGCTGTTGAAGTTGCTGAAGAAGTCCCAATAAAGGGACGAAACGTCCAACTAAATCAAACTAAGTTCTACTTCTTTCATGTCCAAGTTCCCTGTTAAATTTCATCATTAAAAATTGTAATTTTTGGACGAGAGAAATACTAAATAAATTATTTTAAATATTTGTGGAAATGTATCCTTTTTATTTTTAATTATATTGCTTATTAAATATTAATATAAAAATATTGTAGGAAAAAAAAGAGAGAGAGAGAGAGAGAAAAAGAGAAAAACAAAAGTTCGTCAAAATGCATCACGTTTAATGGACTATTTTATGGAATAAGGTAGGAAAGTGTAATCCTACGCGAGTTTGATAACATCGGAACCGATCTATCGTTTAACCACGCATTGAAATTAATATTGCAACAGATCGTTCCCCCGTTACCAGTTTTCCCCATACACGATCGCTAGCTAGATCGATATTATCGACATTGGAAGAGTATCCTTTTGGGAACACTCTACGAAATGAGGTTCATATGCAAAGTCATAAATGACAGGAAGGTTGTTGATGATCGCCGTTAAAATTGTGTCCCTACGATATGTAGCTGGGGTGTCGCTAATACTTTCAATCAAATTCTTTGAATAAAATACAAACAATTTATATTTATCGTATTTAATTAAACAATCAATTCATTCGTTTTATAATATTCATTGAAAATTCGAAAAAAAAAAAAGAAAATTAATACACTATTTGTAATACTTTTTATAATTCCTTCGAGATTATTTTTCCAAATGTTAATTCTTTACTTTATCATGGTGAAACAAAATTTCATGCATTTATTGTGATATAAATTGTATAATAAAAAATTGTTCTTGTTAGAATTTATTTTAGAAATATTAATAAAACAAAAATATACAAAATTTTTGTGTTTACCCTCTAATAACAATGTAAAGATCTTCATGTAATAATTTTTCTATATTGTTAACACATTAAAATATACAATATATTTATATAATAATTATTATAATATATTTCTATATGCTATATATATAAGTTTTATCTCTTAAACATAAACTGTTTGATGATATTACATAGAAATAGATATTAGAAAGGAACAGGATAGGTAACGGAGTTACTTCGTTTGTTCGTACAATGACCAGATTGTAGAGTAAAGTGAAAATAACGATTTAATGGGAATAATATGAATAGAGAGTATGAATAGAATAAAGACTCGTGAGATTGGATGATGAAGGCGAGAGAAAAAAGGGGCATAGATATGGGACATCATAGGGATAAAGTAGAAGAAGAAAAGAATGAGAGAAAGTGAAAGAAAGAAAGAAAGAAAGAAAGAAAGAAATAAAGAAAGAAAGAATAGTTGTTCGTTTCCTTCTATTTCCAGAATAGCCAGAAAGTGAGTGAGAGAGAAATAAAGTACCTTTGCTCTCATTTTTCAACTAGCGAACAATGTCGTTCTTAAATGGTCCCATCAAAGTTTTACAAGGGAGTACTCGGAAAAAAAAAAAAAAAAAAAAAGAAAGAAACCGATGCACAGAGAAAGGGTATTATTATTAGTTGAAAAAGGACAGAGAATATCGTCGTTAGTTATGAGGACTTAAAGGTCGGCAAGGTGATGGTGGTGAAGAAGTTGGGGGGGGGGGTGGGGTGTGGGAGGAAAAGGGTCGACGGATTCGTCCTCGAGGATTAATCCATGGATGACCCTAATGGTCCAAAATCTGCGGATGAAAGGAAGAAACGTTTAAGAGTTTTCCCCATTGTTACGATTCTTTTCATTTTTCGTTTACACTTTTCGGCAAATTTTTAAATGCGTTAGGCGTGTGGTCTATTTGGTGTCACCTAATCGTAGATAAAAGAATCAAATTTAGTTTTTTAAAAAAAATAGACAGCAATTGAAGTGAGTTAGCAGTATGGTTGAGAGAGGGGGGGGGAAGGAGTGAAGGTAAATAATACTATGAAAAAATTCAATTATTATACGATTATTGGAATACGTTTTACTTTATCGAGAATAGAAAGAATTTTGATAGAATTTCTCTTCTAAGAGTGTAACATTTCTTCTGAATATTTCAAATAGGTAGCCTATGTGACGTGGGGGGTAAAGGGGGGGGGAATTTAAAAGATGCGAGTATAATGGCCTACGGAAAAGAATCTTTTTTCTTTTTTTTTTTTTTCGTTCATTTTACCCCATACCCGTCGACTCTTAATACGATTTAAGTGAGTAGTGCGTGTTCTTTGTGAATATTGGATTTAAGGATTTTTTCATTCTCTCACCTGCCTCCATCTCGTTATGTTTGCATCCTATCCTCGATATTGTTGTATGCGTTCTGCGAATGCAGCTTTAGGGAAGTATATATAGTATACAACAGTATGAAATAGGAAGCTTTTGTCAGGGATTTTAAGGATTAGGTTTGTGACTCGTGCTATGTTACCTGTACTATGAACCATCTATGATTCTATTCCTTTTTCTAATATTGTCATAACTTTCTCAATTTGTTTGTATATTTAGAGAATAAAATAAGCAATCAAATTGATCGGTTTTTCATAAATGAACTTGTCGAAGTTGATTTACGAGTTAATAATATTGGAACGATAAACGGGGAAAATAAAAAAAAAAGAAAAAAGAATAGGGGAATACGTTTTAAAAACGTTGTTTGATGTAATTTTATTATATTTATTGTCGATTAATTCGCTTCGATGAAACCTTCTACCTCCCCTTTTCCACCAACTTCCTCTTTCCTGTTTCGATTCAATCGAAAAAAAGCAAAAGCAACGTTTAAACGTTTCGAGTATTTTTATGACAACAAAGGATTATCCCGTGTCGGTGTGAGGGAACTTGTTTTAATAAATGCAAAAACAAAAAAAAAAGGACAAGAAAAAAGGAGAAAATAAATATAGAATCAAATGATAAAACGATCCCCATAGTGATCTCTTGTACAAAGTTAACCCCTTTCTAGTATAAAAACCAACGAAATGAAAAATAACGCGAATAAATAAAGTATTTTGTTAAAACTATATTCGCACAATTTTACGATGCCAGCCAACCAGCCAGCCAGCCAGCATAGTTTGCTTTTAACAGTTTTTACACTCTACCGTAATTTACTAATCCGATTTACCTAACTAACGAGTCGTTTTATACTCACCAAAAACGTTGTCACGGCCCATGATCATATTTCCATTGTTTAATTAATGATTTAAAATGATACGAAAATCGATGGTCGGTTATCGCATATTGTCATCTGGCTTCCATCATCGTAATTCAGTTTTATTAAAGTAATGCAGGATCGTATTTGAAAATGTCTGTGATATTCTACACCTTTCCGTTGATTTGTTTAATTAATCATTTCGAATCGAACAATCGATAATTATAAATATCATATTTTTCATCGTCTTACTTTTATAACAATTATTTAATGTTTTATTTTAAAATTAATTTAAGTTTAAGTCATGTTATTTGATTATTAATACGTTGTAATTAATAGGAATTCTTGTCTTGAGAATAAATATATTTAAATTTTGAAATACTTAAATGTCGTGTGTTACACGACACATTATGTGTTTTATGCTTGTGACATCGACTTAATTAGAAAATATTTGACCCTCGTAAAGCTTTAGAGGTATTACCCATCGTTCCATTCGCATGGCAAAACGCGTTATTCTACGTAGAATGTACCCACCACCATCGAGTTTCTAAGCTCTCCAAACGATGGTGCAGCATCAACATTGACCCTTGAATCCTCTCACTATACCTCGATAGCCATTTCTGAACGACCTGGGAATATTATAATCTGCTCGTAACTCGTCCGAAGAGTACTCTTCCTCTCTCACCCTTTCACATCCCTTTTTATCTATTTTTCTCTACCCTTTACCAAGCGTATCTCAACTCTTCGAGATTTATAGCATGTTCGACAATGCACTGACCTTCGGCTCCTTCTTGTCGTACTTAGTAATCGACACGTTCATGATATTGACTTCGATTCATCGATATTACACCTAACCTGAATATTTTCTTTTTTTTTTTTTTCTGACCCATTCCATCCAGATTCTCGTTTATCTTCAATCACTAACGCGAAATACATTTTCTTTCCTATATATTTTCTACTATTATTCTTAATTAACTTTTCGATTGATAGCTTTCCCTGAAACAGCCAGGGATTCGAATCGAATTACCCTTTGATCAAATTTTTAACTTGCCATCTAAAAAAGTTCCAGTTTGCTTCTTTTTGACTGTCCTATACGTATGTTCAATAATTGTAAAATATTCGTAGTATATATATATATACAGTAGTGATATAAAATCCATTAATGAAACGAGGTAGGTGATAAAATATTAAATGGGGAAAGCATAGAACAATGGTAGGTACATTAAAATTTCCGAGTAAATGAAGTATATAATTGTTGATGGTTACTTGTCTCTCGATATAACGTAATTAATAAAATTAATTATCTCATTGTTTCTGTTACGAAGTTCGTCTCGTTTCAATGCGATTTTCGTCAACGTCGAATGTTGGAAGGGGGTGGGGTGGGGAAGGGTAGGGGAATGGGTAAAGGGAAAATAAAAGAAAAAAAAGAAAAAAAAAATGCATAGGAAAAGCGCAGTACGTTGTAATACGATCCGCAAGGTATGAATAAACACAAGACCGGTTTCCGTAGTCGGTGACATTAATAACGGAGGAAATGATCGTCGAATAATGCGACTAACGTACTTCCTGAGTGAGGAATCCACGGTGGTTGGATGGGTGAGGATGAGGAGGATGAGGAGGATGAGGAAGAGCGAAGAATGAAAAGGATCGGAGAAGTACAAGCCGAGTTTATTGTTTTCAAGAGGTTGTGTTTTGCGTTTACCGCATAACACGGGTACTTTGGTACTTCCGTCATACATTTCGAAATGAATTGGTCTCGATGTCATACATTTTATGCAAATGAATTAAATAGGAATGACGACGAGCCTACCGACATTTTTTTTCCCATAAGAATGATATAATAAATATCCTATTAAAAATAATTGGATGTGTGAACCCGAGGAATACAAAAATAATAATAATAATAATAATAATAATAATCGTGATAGATGTTAACATTTACCCTGGCAAGTGTATTGTTTTTTGTATACGCTAAAATGCATTTCTACGCCAAGTTCTGAATTTTTTGTTTATTTAATTTCAGATGGTTTTTCATCTAATATTAATTTCTAGTAAAATTGTCTTATGTGATGTAAACAATGTTTACAAGAATTTCGGAAAATATGATAATATAGTATTTATAGAAAATTATTCAATTTGTAATCCCTGAAAAGGTACACGTGGCTTAGAAATGACATCTCCTCATAAACAGCATGACTAGGGGAACGTGTGATAAGAATTAGTATTTTGTATATTGAATAGTAATTGATATTTAATGTGTTGAATTAGTTGAAAAAATGTTCTCTTAATATTTTAGTTTTATTTATTTCGCGACAATACTACAAGGTATCGAATATATTTTGCGAATGTCGAAGCTATAATGTTAAAAGGGACAATATTGAGAGGGGGAGGATACCATGGAAGAAGGAGGAGGACGAGGAATTTGTCAGCTGGAACGGCAGCTGCCTTGTCCCGCCCGCTGCATGGAGCCAGTAATTGTAACAATTTAACGATTGTGCCCTTGGTATAATGGAAGAAGAAAGTACGCACGTCGTTTCACGCGGGAACAAAATAGTCGCTTGCTTGGTCTGCCTAACACAAATACATATATATACTAATCTATGTATACTATATATAATAATATGTACTAATATATGTGTACTAATATATGTGTGCTATATATAATATATATAAATGTACTAATATATGTGTACTGTATATAATATATATGTACTAATATATGTATACTATATATATGTATGTATTAAACTACTATCCCTTATACTTTTCCCTGGATTCTAACTATCACACCTAAAACGACCGAACGAAACGTATCCACTCGTAGAACGTGAAAATGTGCTTAGTACAAAAGGGATAATGGAGTTTTGCGCCCTAGTAGTACCTTCACGTACCTTCATCGTACCTTATACGATAAAACCATGCACGGAGTATTCTTCTTTTCTTTTCCTATTTTTCTTTTTTTTGTTCCTTTTTTTAGAAACGACATCTCTTTCTCGAGTTGATCGTAGATCAGCATAAATCAGCAGACTCAAGAATAATTCGTACTGACAGAATTAACGATAATCGAACAAATTCCTTCCTTCCTTTCATTATTTTCAATTCCCATCGTTTTTCCTGATGCCTTAACCGAAGTTACGAGTTTTTTTTGGGCAAGTTTCTCTTCCTTGTAGCAACATTTTTGATTAATTAACGTTAATTGAAATTAGGATTAATATTATATGATGTGACAATATATCATATGCATGTCACAGAGACAATTCTTGACGTCTCGGGGATACCAAAGTCTCCCATATGTCATTATATATATGTCAAAGGATTAATATATATAATAATATATATTATTATATTATTATATTATTATATATTATTATATATATTATATTAATATATATAATATTATATTATATTTATAAATATTATAAATATATTAATATATATATATATATATGAAATTGATTATACAATGCAATTGGACAAATAAAAATATTCAACGGGTTTTAATCCTATACTTAAACTACTTAACATTAAATATCCAACCCTATTCTTTTTTTCTTTTTTTTTCTCTCGTCGACTAGACACACATACACATACACACATATATACGCGAACGTGCCAAATGGAAAAAGGAAAAGACACAAAAGGGAGATGCACGTATGCCAATGCGACAGGGGGATTGGGTTCTCTGTATCACAGTGCAGCAGTGAAAGCACACGCCTATGGGATTCAACAGTCCTGCCCTATTGTCAGCTTTTTCGTCGATCCTTAATCTCGCTTCGAGATAAACTGTATTGATTGTACTTCTGTGTCCCTTGAGAGAGATAGAAATAAAGGGAAGAAGAAGATAGAAAGAGAGAGAGAGAGAGATAGAGATAGGGAAAGGGCAGCAACGCATTACTCTCTCCCTTCAAATTCTGCCTTTTCTTTTCTTTCCTTTTCCTATTCGAAACCATTCTTCTAGAGGACCACAACAGTACGCATGTTACTTTCCTGCCATAACTCGGAGAGTTAGAGTTATTGAACCACCATGGCGAAATGTCATTCCATTCTTCGCGTTACACCCTCTATTTCTCGAATAAGAAACATCAAGCCCTTACGCGTCCTTTGTTTCATTCTTTGTATCCGCGTTATGGCAATTTATTGGCCCAGTCAATCCCCACTTTTAGGAATCCCCATTACCAGCCCTTGTAAATTATCCTATATCGCGATATAAGACAGTCTCAGTTTTTCTTTTTTTTTTTCTATTTATTTTTCCCTTTCTCACTATCTTTTTGGTTCCTTAGTGCATTAGTTTTCTTGAGGATAGGAAATATCAATAATATGAGAGGTTATCAAGGTTAAGTGTTTCTTCGATTACTTATAATATTGTATATTTGATGTAATCGATTAATTGAGGGTTTAAGTACTCGTATTGATCGTTTTTTTAGAAATTTAGCTATGATTTTTAGATGTTATCCTATTATTATTTATTTATTTTCTTATTTATTAACGTAATGAATCATTACTTTTAATTCAATTAGTTGTTTCTCTCGTCTCGTCCAAAAATAAAATTATTAATAAATAGGTTATATTATTTATTAATTACTTTTAATGTTTAGTAAAAAATATATTACAAAATATAAGGATAATCTTAATAAGATTTATGATGTTTATATATATGTTTTTGATCATAGTCGAGATGGCAAAGAAGATTTTCTGGTATACGTAGAAAAATATGTAAGTCGTTTCACGACAAAAATCCGTTTGGGGTTTTTTTGTTTTTGAGAGAGCGAGAGAGAGAGAGAGAGAGAGAGAGAGAGAGAGAACGTTATTCCCAAAGGAAAGAAGAGATAGGTGTGTATATAGAATGAATAGAATGAAATATTTAACAAACCATTTTGAAAAAGTTTATCATCTTCTCTCGGGATAGACTAGAAAATCTTGAACGAGTATTATATCGCATTTTGTGTTCACGTGGAAAATCGTGCGAACGAATCTAAGTGCTTTTATGTTTTCTACTTTAACAATATAAATAGAATAGGGTCAATGCGATATTATTAATGGGATTTTTGTCGTTGGAAAAAAGGGAAACAATTTGTATTTACGACACGTGTCATATTATTTTATAATACGTTCTCTAAATAATATTATTATATTATTTAATAATAATATAACAGAGTAATAATTATCTAATATTTATCTATTCACATTTGATTTATATATTCATCGTATTTTATCTTTCACATAATTCATATCATCGTTATAAATAAAATCAAAAGTTTAAATAAATCCTATCTGTTAGAATTAATAAAATAAAAGTAGATAGAAAGGTAGAAAAATATGGAAAATGAGAGAATACGAATGATCATGGTGGTTTGGTATATCAAACTATAATTACTATAAACAATAGCATCCTCCAATAGCAACAAACAATAACCTTATTAGTATAGAACTAGGCCTACGTGAGCTTTTCTCACCTCGTGTTACATTTACACATATAATAGTAGTATACACATAGCTTTTGTTGATATATACTAGTAATGGTGATGAAGATGGGGGTGGTAAAGTAATAGTAGTAGTAGTAGTAGTAGACTGGGATGCCTGTTCTTGTTGTAACCGTGCAAACAGTAGTAGAAGTATACTGTAACATCCGAGTTTTGTATCGTCCGATCGAATCTCCATTAATTTCAACGAGCTAAACCGTGGCCGCAACATTTTTCCGCTCTTTTTCCGTTCTGCATCGAGCCAGAATTAATCTTCCTTTTTTTTTCACCCCCCCCCATCCCACCACCTCACCCGCCGCCCACACTTTCCCCTTTTCCCTCTTTGATTTCTTTCTTTTCTCAACCCACCCACCTACCCCCCCAGCCGTATCTTTTATCTTTCCACGTAGTTTTTTTTATCTATCTATCTATCTATCTATCTATCTATCTATCTATCTATCTGTCTCTATCTTTCTTTTGTACAACATTCCCCGTTGGGAAGGTAGGTCTGCTATTTTTTTAACGGTACGGTACGGTACATTATTGAGAATCTGCGGTTAATCGATTGTCCGACGCGTTATCGATATACGCTTTTATCTTCTTTTTCTTTTTCTATTTTTTTTCTTTTTTTTACTTTCCTAAATACCAGATCGTTGAGAGAAGATTTAACCGGTCGTTTAAATAATCTCCCTAGAATGGTGTAGTAATTTGAGAAAAGTGTTGTGTCTCTTTTAACGTTTATTTGAATTATTTTAAAAATATGTCTAATTATAAATATTTGATGTTATTAATGTAATTAATTATCTAATTAATATATCTAATATAATCTAAATAATAATATCTAATATAATTAATTATAAATGTCTAAATATTTCCTTCTTCTTTTTTTTTAATATCCATGTGTGATCGCAACTATGTAATTAAATATTATAACACAAACATGAATATTATTATATTGTTGATATTTTATACTTTGATAAATTTATTCTTGCGAATGCATATATAGAATATATAAAAATAATTAAAGTATATAAGTTATATATACGATTAAGTTTAATTATATTCCTTTGATTCAAATTCTTTTAATATATTTTGTTTTGAAAAATTTATACAAATTTTCTTAGATAATAAAATTGAATTAAACGATAGGATTGGTCTCCCCCTTTTATAAATTAGTATAAATTGTATATAGAACAGTAGGAGTGGCACGTACGACGACGACAATAACACTTACACAAACATACACATACACACACATATTGAATCGAAGCTTTATAGTTTTCGAGCACTGTGTTTCTGTAGTAACCTTTATATGGTGCTTCTGTAGTTTTCCCCCTTTGTACGTAACGTCGAACATTTATACGATCCTTCGATGTCCAGGAAATGCTTTGTGTTTGGTTAACGCATAGATACAAATGGCATATGCACCAGGTTAAAGTGCACGATCGATATAATATATATATATATATACGTAAAAGCCGTATATTCAGAAGTAGCATTATCGCGTTATGTCATTGGAAACGTTTTCATTCTCGTAAAATCAAAATAAAAAACAAAAAAAAAAGAAAACTCTCTTTATAATATATTTATTTATTTATTTAATAATATTTTAGAGTCTAAGCTCCCTAAAGGCCATTAATTATAGTGTAATACAATATATAATATATAACAAAACGTATATATTAAAATTATGTAATTATTATTAAACTTATCATTATAAATAGTAGTAACCTACACAAAGTAGATAAAAGTACAAAAAGAAAATAGTATATAAAAGAGTATACTGGTTTTTAATAATAGTATAGTAGATAGTATTGTAACATATTAATTTAAATTCTTTATAGTAACTTAAAACTATATACAATATCTTCCAGAAATTTATTTCTAATGTGTATTAATAAAGTTTTTCTTTTTTTATATAAATATTTCGATTTGTGTTTTAATTTTTTTTTAATATAAGAAAAAAATAGATATTCTTTTGATAAAACGATAGTAATAAGTTGTAATATCTGTATACACAAACTGTATTACTTATCTTTAAGAAAGAAAGAAAGAAAAAGAGAGATAGAGTGATGGATGTGGGTGGGGAAAGGGGAGAGGAAGAACATAACAACAAAGAAGAATGAAAGCAAAACGATACTAAAGGAGGTAGACACGTTCGGTGGTAGTCTCCGGCCGAGTTTTATCGAGAACGAAGTTTCCGGTCGCTTATTCATCGTTGCCAGACGAGTTGGTGGTGGTTCCTTATGGCGAATTCGTTCAAATATAGTATACATATCTTATAGTTCTCGGTTGTTCGCGCGTTCTTAACCCAAAAATCTTTGAAAGCAGGACGTGACCAGTCGAAGCGTGGAACTAAAAGACAATATAATCTTCAGATACGTTCGAACGGGAAGAATCCAAAAGAAATTCTACAGTGGTACCGGATTGAAAGCACACACAGTGCCAAATGGGACGCAAATACAATGAATGTAAGAAAAGGGGCAGGCGGGGGGAAGGCTGGAGGGATTGGGTTTGAAAAGAAAAGAAAAGAAAGAAAGGGGGGTACAAAAAAAAAAAATAAAGCAAAGAAGTATTTTCGCGTTTTGGCTCGCTACAGATTCCTGATAAAAGCCAATAATCATTCGTGGCAATAGAAATCTTTAAGATATTCCTCAATTTTTGAAATTAAACGAACATTTCGCATTGAATTCATCTTGCATTAGCGTACACGATTACGTTCTTTTATATTTTTCTAATAAACTTTAATTAATAAAGTAAATTACTGTTTGTACACAGGGTTTGATTGATTTAATATAATTACTTTTTCATCTTATATTATATTAAATATTTGAAACGATAGCACACATCGTAGTTTTATAATCGTCGTTGAATATCTTGTTATATCTTTCTTTTATTTCTTTGCTTTTCTCATTTATAAATACTGTGGAATCATTAAACTTTGTTATATTCTTTCACAAGTAATAATATCGCATTTAATTTTCGAGAATTCTGTTCAAAGTTTCAGAAAACGAGAGAAAGAGAAGAAACAAACATACACACACACACGTATACACACACATATTTTTCAAACTAAGCTTATGATAATAAAAGATTTGACGGACAAGGCAATCCAAGTACCGAAGTCAAATTCTTTCCGTATCGTGTATTCAACGTTATGAAACCTAGCTGGTTATTTCTTTTATATTTTTCTATGATATTGGTGGTAATATGGTGAGATAGTGATGATGCTGCTGATTGTGATAGTAAATCTTTTCATTGGAAGAAACTATCGTGAAATTTGTTCACAGTCGTGAACACACGTTGACTACGATTTCGTACACTAACATTTAGAAAATGATCATCATGATGAAACGGAGAATCACGTATATGTATATACATATATATATCTACACACATATATTTTATAGGCCAGGAGACAAGCACGGTCGAGTAACCAACTCTGAGTAGTCGAGGATGTAGTGGGTTGTAGATCTCTGGGATGCTAATTGAACGTGGGACGTGTATACGTCGAGGTTGACGTTAGCACCATGTTTCCAACAACATCACAGTGATATTTTATATTGTCATCCAGTGACACACCAAATACAAATTCCTTTTTCTGAGCTTTGCTTAGGCTAGGTTAAGTTAGGCTAGTTAGCTGTTCTGTTCTGTTCTGCTAGCTGCTGCTAATCATACGCATTTAGTATTCATTTTTGCAAATGCAACAATTTAATAAGGATATTATCAAAAAGATAAAGAATAGAAAAGGATAAAGAAAAATAAAGTAGTGGGTGGGTGGAAGTGGGGGGGGGGGTTGGGGGTTTAACAGAAAACGAGACCTTCCGTGTCTCGGATAAGATTTACAAGTTAGATAAAGAAAAGAAAATTTCCATGAACTTTTCGTGACACGGTAGGCGAAAAAAAAAATACAAAAAAAAAAAAAAGAAGAAGAGATTAGAGAAGAAAAGTAAAAACTAAAACTAAAACTAAAAAAAAAAAAGAAAAGAAAAGAAGAGGAATTCATCGAGTCTTAATCTCGAACACCTCCATTCGTAGCAACGACCAGTTGGAATTTAAACAGCAGCCCTTATCCAGGTGCTCTACCATTTTCTTTTAAAGGGTACTTCTAAGATACCACCATCAACAGAGAGAAAGTGTAAGAGAGAGAGAGAGAGAGAGAGAGAGAGAGAGAGTGGTGGAGTAGAGAATATGCGAGTTAAAATAGTCGTGAAACTGTGGGAAGGAAGAAGATTTCCTAGCTGGATAGACAAACGAAGAAAGAAAGAGAGAGAGAGAGAGAGAGAGAGAGCTTTACATAGAAGCGGGAGGGGGGTGTCTAAGATGGGGGTTGAATAGTATCGGTGAAAAAAGAAGAAAAAATAAAAGAACGTAGATATTTCGAAGGAAAAGAACAAAAAAAAAAATAGGAACGAGAAAAGGGAGGAAAAATGTAAAAGGAGATAGAAAGAAAGAAAGAAAGGGTAAGTCGAAGATAATAAAAAGGGAGGAAAAGTAAAAGACAAAACCGAATAAAAAGAAAGATATCCTTAGAGTAACGTAAAATAAATTTTCGGAAAAACAGGTTAATGTGTTACTGAATTATTCGTTGCAAATTTTCAGATAGTATAGTTAGATAAATTGTTTGTTTGGTTGTTCGAATAAAAAGAGTAACGTAAAGTAAATTTTTTGGAAAAATCAGATGAGTGTGTTACTGAATTATTCGTTGCAAATTTTTATATAGTATAGTTAGATAAATTGTTCGTTTAGTTGTTGTTGTTTATTTTCAATAGAAATAAATAGAGAAAAAAAGAAAATAAAAAAAAAAACAGGGAGAATAAGGGATCGATCAAACGGGTGATGTTTATATCACTATAGTATAGTTCGCTCGTTATTTTATCACGACGACTTGGAATAACGTTTCATGGTGAATCGTGATGGTGGGAAAAGAGAACCTCGGGGGAACGTTAGGGGGTGGTTGTAGGGTTCGCCGAAGGAAATCAGTCGGGCAAGAAATTAAATATTACCCCGAGGAACGGAAGGGTGTGTTTGTTCGCGCGAGTTTTATCCTTTTCTCTCTCTCTCTCTCTCTCTTTCTCTCTCTTTTATGGCTACTAGAAACAAGTTGAGAGAAAGAGAGAGAGAGAGAGAGATACACATTGGTTTGAGAATTTGGTATCTGAAGTGAACATTTTCTATCTGTTTATCTCTCTCACACTCTCACTCATTCTCTTTTACACTTTATGGGGAAAAAGTCAGTAAAAAAGAGAAGGGAATAAGTTTAAGGTAGGAAAGAAGGAATAGGTGGGTTATGGGGGGTGGGTAGGGAGAAGGACGAGGGGAGTTGGACGATACCCCGCGATGTACACCGTGTGTCACCAACTCCCATGAGTATTCTGGGGACAAATAACGACTACGGACATAGACGTGCCAAACAAGAAAGTACTTTCCCCCATAGCGGGGAAACACATACATTCGTATCAAACAACCTTCACCCTATGGTTGGTTCTTCTCTTCTTCTTCTACTACTACTCCTCCTACTTTTTCTTCTTCTTCTTTTTCTTCTTCGTTTTAAATCGTTCGTTTTGTTACCTATTTTCTTAAAACCCAATATCGATTTGTTGCTTGCAGTGTGAACATTTTACTTGGAACTATTTTTCTTTTTTTATTTCCTTATATTTTCAATTATATTTTTTATTCTAATATATATTAGAATAAATTAATAATATATATATAATATAT
>NW_014569703.1:109657-111830 GCF_001313835.1 Polistes canadensis | reverse complement strand
TGACTCTAAAATAATATGTATTGACGCGTGAACTAGGTGATCGAGTTGCTGAGGAAGTCCCCAGTAAGGGACGAAACGTTCAACAAGATCAAATAAATTTGTTCATCAAAATTTATTAACTGTCTTCAATTTTCCCTTTGAAACTCATATATATTAATATACTGTTGGGACAAGAATATTGATTATTAATTTAATAATCTTTATTTTTTTCCCAGCTTTACAGCCAAGTGGAAAAACTTGGATTACATTTTGTTCCTTAACATTAACATTCCTTCTTTAACATTAACAATCCTTAACCTAACTCCCACCTTAACATAAACACTCCTTCTTATCTCTATAACAAAACTTCTTGCATTTTCGATTAAATTATATATTATTATTATATATTAGAATGTATGTGACAATTTTATTTCGGTATATAGTTATTATATTGACTTAATTTTTGTCCTTTAATATTTTCTAGATAATATATCAGGAACCCTAACGCGTGATTAAAAAAAAAGAAAAAGTATGTACAATACATAGAATATATAGATACATATATATACATATGTGTTCGTAGTATGGTTGCATGCATTTTGTGCAATGAGAAAAAGATAGAGTCCCTAGGAACAAATGTGCTTTCTCGTGACAAGAACGAGATAAAATAGGTGGGACCAAAAAAGGGAGAGAAAAAGTATGAAAGAGAGAGAGAAAGAAAGAGAAAGAGAGAGAAAGTTTGTTACAAGCACGCATTGAACACGCTTTACATTTCTTTCTGTCGGAAAAATGCGGAGCAAGCGAAAACGATGGGCGCTTAAAACTGCTGAGAGATAGACAGGGACAGAAAAAGTATGTGTATGTGTGTGTGTGTGTATGAAAGAGAGAGAAAGAGAGAGAGTGAAAAGGGGGTAAGGATGAGAGATCCTGAAAGGGCGAATTTAAATCGAGGACAGACACGATTCTAATTAAAGCAGCTTGCTGCATCCTTTCTACATATACATAATATATATATGTATATGTATATATGTATATACTTGCAGTTATTGTTGTAATTATCGTCGGCGCGTGCAGTTGTAGTATACAACTTGTTGTTACTATTGTTTGTTTCGAAACTTCCACTTCGTCTTTCCTTTCTATCTCTTTCTCTCTTTCTCTTTCTCTCTTATGCACTTTCCAACTCATACGGTGGTGGGCATTTGAGTTTCGGTGTAATGCGAACGAACTTTCTATATGTCTGAGCTAAGTGGCTTCGCTATACTCGCATTGGCTGTCTAATATCGAAGTGGGAAACAACAAAAAGCGGTGCGAGAAGATCGTATAAGCAATAGTCAGACGAAAGCTCCTATTTCTTTTTCTTTTTTTTTACTTTAAAACTTAGATATATGTAATATGTGGCCCGTTTATTTTGCGAAAGTGGTGTAAGTTAATTTGTTGAAAAGAAATGAGATATCATGTAATTCGTGTTTAATTTAATGTACATTTTTTTATGGTTAATTTCTTAAAAAAATTCAATGTTTTGTACAATTTAAAATTGATCGGTAAATGAAATTGCATAATCATTGATTATTTTGAAAGTGGTATAAGTCCATTCATTTGCAGCCTATAAATATACATTATTATAGTTAAATTATCTTAAAAGTAATGTATATAATTAAATTACATATCGATAAATTAATAGAATCATTATTGAACTTGATATAATTAATGAATATTTTTAAATTAATCAATACTTAAACCTTTAATTTTCTCGAAACAATAGAAAATGGACTTACACCATTTTCAAAATATATGGTCTATATATATATATAGTTGATGCCAACTCGTTAAAACAGCATTTTTCCATCGACAATACCGTCGTACACATTTTATCGTATTTCAGGAAAAATTCTCGGGGGCCGTTCTCGAATATTATTCCTTTTCTCTTGACCTTTTCATCGAAGTAAGAGGAGAAAAATAATGGGGAGGGAAAAAAGAAAGGATTGAAAGTATTCCGAGGATATATAAACTTTTACGACGTTGAAATATTTCGCGTACGTGTTTTGGTAGTACACTTTTTACATTGGCTGGATGTGTTACCTTCTCGACAGAATCTTATATTTTATATATTATATACTTTTATTTATATATATTATAACATATATAAATAAATATATTATATTATTAATTATTATATTAATTATATTATATATTA